>NC_065531.1:25418547-25721577 GCF_020184175.1 Aphis gossypii
TCGTATAATAGGTACTACTCGTACACTTATTAATCTGTGGTCGTCGATTTTTCTGACCGTCATTCAGATTCCGTCCTAAATCCGATTTCATCGGTCACACTAGATTTATCATTAATTGATGTAAATTTATGATTCCCGGTCGGAGGCGTACAATTATTTTGATTCCGTCCTTACTGGCGTGTCCGACTAGTGGGTTTCGTCGAGATAGAACGAACGCCATTTTTCCCGGTCCGTTCTGTTTTGTATTTACGCGTTTTACCTCTTCATTCCGGTTTTCTTGCGTTTACGTCTTACTGGGCATTATTTTTTAAGGTTAAGTTCAATTCGATCGCGATTCCCGTATAATTTAAATTCCCGTTTGGATCGTCGATCAGTAATAATGAGTTTTTGCATTAAAATTTTAAAGCGTTATTATTGCGGTGGGATCTAAAATTATACATTTATTAACATACACTTCGCGTGGAATTTTAGCTGTTCTCAAATCCTCGCGGACAATGCAAACGTCACCCAACAGGCACGCCCCACAGTTTCGTCGTTGTGCATATTATTTCTGTTTGCTTAGTCGATATATATAGAGTTTACAATATTATTACGCCTTTTGATTGGAATTTGTTCTTTGAATCATTTAACCCGATTATGATTAAACTTATGGGTACAGAGTATGTTATTTTATAACGTACTCCGTTAACAAATTCTATTGCAATATTTAATGCCTTTAATTAATTATTACCGTCCCCATATTTCACGGCCAAACTAATTGATATAGGTACCTAGCTTTTGATCGATTGATTTTTTACACGTGTTTTTATTGACGTGATTTATTATGATATGATCGGATTGCGATGGATTTCTTACAAATTATAAAATAATGACTTCTAATATAATAATGATATATTAATAATTCATGATAGGTTCCTATACAATTTTAATCATACTATAATGAAGAAATTGATTAATATTGAGAATTTACAAGCTACTAAACTAAATTAAGATGTTTTAACAACTGATATATCATAAACACTTAAACTCAAATTATTGTGTTAATGTTAATAGAAATCAATAGTGAAATATATTTATTAATATTTTGATAACAAAGCTCGCCTTCTTGTCCAAAAATTCTCTATTAGTTAATGATAATATATTTATTATAATTTATGACTTCACCTTTAGTTAACCTTTTATATTAAAATAAAGTATTCTATGTTTTAACTTATAAATTGAGCGATCTTACATAAAATCTATTTAAAGATTTATCTCATCTTTATAAATTTGCTTTGATAGAAAAAAATCTATTAATTTCTACCATAAATTATTTAAATAACTTGATATACCTAATTATTTCTTAACTCGTTTTGTAATCAAATTTGAATTGATAACTTAATAATATGACATAAGGAGCTACTTATGAGTTGATTCCTGGGTCATTATATATTTTTTTCAATATTTATTCAAATATTCAGCTTATTAGCATAACTCAGGAAACACCACTAAGAGGTTCAATTTTGATTTATTATATTATATTTATAATTTATTAAATTGTAGGTATAAAGTTATTTAAAAAAATTTGTAATTTGTAAAAATGTATAACACTTTGTTTAAAAATTGGTAGGTATCTGGTTATTAGATTATCAGTATTCCGTGACATCACTTCTCTCAAAAAAATTGTTTTTCTTAGATTTTCTAGTCCCATTGCTCTTGTGTTTTATGCATGTTTCCAACTGCACTTATAACAATAGGGTATCAATTCGTACATACCTCTTGATAAGCCGGGAATCAATTCATATATACCTAATAATTTCCCTGAATCAACTAATATATAAAGTAAGTTTTGGGAATCAATTCACTTACTGTGACAATAAATGCTGACTTAGTTGGTTATTATTTTTATTATATATTAAGGTTATCTTGCAACATATTTATTACTAGTAACTGTTTTTTATATAAATAAATTAATATGTTAAAGTACTCTATAGAATACGAATTGTACTATTTATAAAAAGTTGTAAAATCATGAAGCCTGATGATCAAATAAATGAAATAATATTAACACATAAAAAATCCAAGGTTCATAACCAAACAAAAAAATATAAATAATGTTTAATTGAAAATTACCTGTTAAGAAACAAAATTAACATTATTTTTTTACAAATTATAAAAAATATCCTCAAAAATACCTGTTCACATATTTATATATACTTTTTTAATTTAATTTTTTATTAAACCTGGATAATTGTTCAATATTTTGACCTAAATTTGAGTAAAGGGGTGAAGTAGTCTTTAAGAGGAAAGTGATGGAAATGTTTTTTAAATATTAATTTTTAATTTAGGTAAATAAATTAACATTACGATTAATTCTACTTATAGTTATGTAAATGCTTATGTGTTTCAGTTCACTACATTAATATTGTTTTTGTCTGTTGTTTAGGAATTATGGACTGTTTAGTAAGAATCCCAAAAGAACAAGGTTTTGCCAGTTTCTGGAGAGGTAATTTCGCTAATGTCATCAGATACTTCCCAACACAAGCATTAAACTTTGCATTCAAGGATGTCTACAAACAATTGTTTATGGATGGTGTGGATAAAAAGACTCAATTCTGGCGATACTTTGCTGGTAACTTGGCTTCCGGTGGTGCTGCTGGAGCAACATCTTTGTGCTTTGTATATCCACTTGATTACGCTCGTACAAGGTGTGTAGAGATTTTTAAACTAATTTGCTATTTCATAATAATTCTTATATGTTAATATCTATAATTTTTAATATTATAGATTAGGAGCTGACGTTGGTAAAGGACCAGCTGAAAGGCAATTCAAAGGTCTTGGTGATTGTATAGCTAAAACCGTCAAATCTGATGGCCCTATTGGTTTGTACCGTGGTTTCTTTGTCTCCGTCCAGGGTATCATCATCTACCGTGCTGCATACTTTGGATTCTTCGACACAGCTAAGGGAATGTTGCCAGATCCCAAGAATACTCCATTCTTAGTTTCATGGGGTATTGCCCAATTCGTAACCACATTCGCTGGTATTATGTCCTATCCATTCGACACAGTCAGACGTCGTATGATGATGCAGTCTGGACGTGCTGCTGACCAACGTATGTACAAGAGCACAGTGGACTGCTGGTCTAAACTTTATAAGAACGAAGGAGTTTCTGCCTTCTTCAAGGGTGCATTCTCCAACGTACTTAGAGGTACTGGTGGTGCCTTGGTGTTGGTCTTCTACGACGAACTCAAAAACCTTATGTAAATTTCATTTTTTTGAATGAAATTGAACAATATTGTGCAGTTTAAATGTAATTCAATGGACACTGTTGTAGCATAAACATTCCTAACAAGTGCAACATTTATTATTCATAACTGGGCTTTCTCATTCCAATTTTTCATGTATTATTCTGTACCGTATTTGTTTTAATTTTATCAGTTATGATCCAAATTTTTTAGAAAACCTACTTATGTAAACAAACTATTTAGGTCCGTACAATGGTTTATTTTTGATATTGTATTATTTATTTCATAATTAATAATAAACCATAGTTTCAAAAAAAGTTATGTTGTGTTTTATTTTTATTTGTATAATCATCCATAGAATACTGAAATAAAATACTTAAAAATCATGAATTTTATTGAAGCTATTATTATAGTTACTTGTATTAATGATTATTTTTTTTGCTAGTATAATTTAAAATGTTTGTACTCTGTAATATTGTTATATTGTTATATTTTATAATATATATATAGTACATGTTGAGAGACTTATATCTAAGAATCACATTCAATGTTTAAACAGTATTACATAACTTGTCATGTACTTGCAGACTATAGTATTACCTGTTAAGTATCTGTTTGTGGAAAGAATAGGACAAAATAAAAGTAAAATAAATTTATAGTGTTATTCTAATGGTACCTAACAAAATGGAAAATCTATAATTTAATTGTGCTTCCTTTTAAATATATTTCATGTTTTATATCATTATATGATAGTATTGAAAATGATATAGTTAATATAAGAAAACAAAAAAAACTATTTCTACCATTTTTGGTAAGTCATTATTTTAACTTCTGATCGGAGCATTTCATTGGAGCTTAATTACTCTTAACAATGAATTGTGAATTTTTTATTATTATTTATGTGTGAAAATTGAAAACACTACAAAAAAGAATGTTAATTATGGTAATTTTTAAAATAGCAATGTTTTTCTACATTATACTTGGTGGTTTTGGTAAATTAAAAAAGTTGAGTATTACAACTTTTTGACAAAGATTATTCTGCTTTTTGGTGTAATAACCGGTAAGCACTGTCTTAATGTAATTTTTATTTAAAATTTTTCCTAAATTGATAATACACCTTTTTTTTTCCTGTTAGAACCGACAACCGGGGGGGGGGGAACACTTTCGCATTGCTTCCTCCCGGGATTGATAATATACCTATATATAAAAACTAGTCATATTTTTTATTTACAATTGATTTTCAATAATTGAGACAAAATATATGTTTAAGAAAAAAAACAATGGTCTTTCCCCTTTAAAGGTCCCCACAACACTGCAATGGTGGTGGTAAAATTGTGTCCGGACTCGTTTTAACTTTTAACGCTACCGCTGCAGTGTGTGGGCACCTTAAAAATGTAAGCTAATATTTGTTTGTACTACAAAGTACATTAATCGACAATTGTAGGGATTAGATTTAGAACCTTTCGTCATCTATTTCATGAGTCGTGACTATACTATTTTCTATATAAGTACGTATTCTCTAGTAGTCGCAGATAGGGAAATTTCCCTGTTATAAATTTGATTTGGTGTTTCTCGATTGGTACTCTTGACTTCAGTACCATCATATTGTTTACAGGTCCTTTAATCGTGGTCGAAATAAACCTTAAGTACAAATGTTCCTCTTGCACCAGCCACAAAGGCGTAGTGGTAAATTGAAGTTCCCGGAACAGTAGGTATCAAAAAAGTCTAGGCCTCCATCTATTTTTATCACCAACATTTTTCAATTAAAAAAAAAAAAAAAAAACAAAACGAGATTTTACATTATACATTTATACCTACATAATAATATTATATCTTACAGTACACTACAGTCATACTCTCTACTGATAAGGTTAGTAAGTTTAATGTAACTGATTCATTTTGCACTGTCTACATTTTTTTAAATTAATAATCTACAAATTCAACCCAGCCCAATGCCCATGATCTTATATAAAATAATAAAAATTATATATATTTTGCACTTTTTTTAATCTTTATAACAGTATGGCACGAATTTTAAAACAAAATTAAAATTGCTGTAAATACAAATTGTATTTATGAAGGTCAAGGGTCTCGACGCATTGCCTTGTCTTTCCATCGTGTAGAGTTACGTCAGTGTTTCTAGGGCGATATCGTCGATATATTTTACATATTCATATTTATATAGTATTAATTCTGAAATAAGTATATGTTATTTATTAGTAGCACTCTATTAAGTTTATTTGCTTAAAGCTTGTTCTTTGGTTTAACCGAATATAATATATTATATTGTTCTGGGGCAACTCTAATCCTGTTTTTTAACAAAATAATTAATAGTCGTGTAATGCGTTATTAATATATTATGTAGGATCATTACACACTATAATGTCAGAATAAATGAAATTTAATTTAGTAATGATAATTTTTACTATGAGTTCATGATCACATTTAAATCAATCGAACGCACATTGAAAATTGCCTACCTTGAGCTCCTTTAAATCGGTCGGTATCAAATCCCTCAAGGAAAACTTACAACCATAAAAGGTCGACGGTTTGCATAAGTAGATTAATGTATTAAATCTACCTCATTTATAATTGGACTTATGACCCGGAAACTACAATACGATGACCTAATAATAAATTGTTTTTATATTTTTACAGGAAATCATTAGATTACACATTAGGACTTTGCTACAGACGGAAAGGAAATACATAGGTAGCTCTGATTTATTTCATTTAATATTGTTATAATAATAAAAATCATTTGTTTGTGAAAGGTGAAATGATTCAGTTAAAGAAAAACTATCAAGTAATTATTAGGTACTGAAAACTTCGCGGTTGGCTATTTCTGGCATTAATGCAAATTATATCATGGTAATTTTTCATTTTTTTTGAAACGAAGCACGATTTTGTTTTTCGAACAATGCTTATGTTGGCAACTTACATGCCAAAATATTGTTTTATAACTATAAATTAATCGTATAACAAAGTTATATTTAATCATAGGTAACTATTAAAAATTAATTTCAATCTCCATAATTGTCTTGTTGTTTATTAGGTATTTAATATTATATTTTTTTAAATTAGTTACTTTATTTTTGATTTTTGTGATAATATTATAAAATTAAATGAATATAATATTAATATGTCTAAGATTATTCATTCTTTTTTTTATTATTATTTTCTATAATTAAGACATCTCGTAATATTTCAAAAAAAAAATATTAATATAGAGGTGAATGTAAATAGGTATTCCCATACGAAATATAGCAGATAAAAATTACTCCTAGACATACTTAAGTTTCTACACGAAAAAAATACATTTATAATAAATAATGTGTTAATTTTTGCACAAATAAAAATTATAATCATTACAAATTTCCTTCCCACTTTATTCAGAGTGTCTATTTATAGACTTAGAAACTGACAACTTTGTGAATTGTATCAAATAGGTACCTACATATAGCTAATATTCGGAACGCGATTTAATTGCATGAAAACGGACCTTAAGTGTAAAAAGATAAAAAAAAATAACTGCAGTGTTTTATAAAAATATATGATAGAAAAAAATTAATCAATATTGGGTATGTACGCGTATATACCAAGTATCAATACGATGAGAATTCAATATTTCGATAAACGTGTTGTCGATTAATCATAGGAAATGTTATTCATATATTACCTACGCGTACTTGATGACCGCCATCGAACAATCGTTTTCTTTCGTACTATACATATTATGAACATGGTATATACGTATATTCATTCATGTTCAGTTGGATTTATCAACCGTTAAACTACATTGGAACAATGTAAAAACACAATAACTGCAAACATGCGCTTACAAAATATGTATATACGCACGCCGATTACAATTTACAATGTATAATAATATATGTGTAGGTGCATAGAAGTGTATATAGTTAGAGCAGTATAACCAGTGCTTTATGTACCTGTATATTTATTATTATTAAACTCGTCGTTACGTTGTAATGATAATTTTATTATTTTAGTGACGCGATACACAGTAACAAGAGTGGTATATAGTGAGCTGACTCATTTTTCAAACATCCCTCGCTACGGGGAAACGAAGCGATAGGCGTACTACGCCACAGTAAAGCGTCTTTTCTCGAATAAGTCTAATGTTTAATGTACAAGTCGTATGATATAATTAAATTCCGTAGAACGCAATACAATATTCTTATAAAATAATAGATAATTTAATAAATTATACCGTTGCTGCTGGTATTGCACGATAGAGAATAACTCGCGGACGATTGAGGAGTGTTCTGGCAGCAGACGATAACAGGTCAGATTCAACTTTAACTTCCGTAAGTTTGTTTTTCGTCGTTAAACACTCGTATTTCCGATAATTCTGTTATATATATTAACGCGTTTTCGGATTCATTCTTCGGTTCTGTAATTTATAGGTAGGTACCGACCATGCTGCAGGAAGATTCGTCTGATTCGAACGGCGAGGGCGTGCTGATTGCTGAATACGCATCCAACACGACCAAGCGACAGGTGTACTTGGAATTTTCCGAGTTCAGTCCGGCGCAGATACAAAAAATCGAAGATATTTTCAACCAGTACGTATAGGTTACTTATATTGTAACGCTGCATATTATGTGATTTAAACGCACGCGCACATAGGTTGATAAATTATATTGTCATCGGGGTTATGTCATGTAATATAATATTTATGCGCTCGACAGTAAATTTTACTGTTGTAACTATCTAATAATTACTATTTCATACGATCTGTACAGTGTACCTACTCGATAGGTACTATATAGCTATAGACCAATTGATAGATTAAAACTATACAAATAGTAGATTTATGGTTAGCACTCTTGTCTAACGTAAAATTGAAAATTTTCTGAATACGATTTCAAAACAATGGAATATTTTCATTTAATTCAAAGCGTATTTTATTAATACTTTTTTCCATATTTTTACAAAAGACTATTCAATTATAGTGAGTAATATAGTGACCCAAAACCGAGCCTAATTAATTAATACGACTATTTTTCAGGCAGATATTGTCGTAGAACCGTCTACAAGCGTGTCCTGGAATTTTTTTAAATGCTATGATGTTTTTTTTCGCCTATCTGGAATCATTTAAGTTGGATATAAGTTAATGATAATAATTAATTTAAGTTAAATTAACCCTGAAAACGTTATACACTTTGGCAGTGGGCAGTGGCTATTTTTAACTACAAGATAAATAAATTGCAAACATTCATGATTTGACGAATTTTTGTCAATATTTGAACTTAATAAAAAAAATGCGCCTATGTATTATTATAATTTTTGAATCACTATAAGACTAACTTATAGAGGAACTTTATAATAAATTTTCAAGTATTCTGACTTGGCCAAAACAATTTTATCAACATTTATAAAAAAAAAAAAAACAGTAATATATCAAATGCATATATAAATAGATTTAAAGTAGGTAAGCAAAATATTTTGAAAATTAAATTATGTAAAGAAAATGCCAATCTAAATAACTGGTGAAATTTTTCAAATATTTATGGACTATTGACTTATAATTTTTGAGTAATAATAAATATTTGAAATAGTTATTGTTAGGTATGCGATTTTGTTAAAATTTAAAATTTAAACGCTCATAAAATTTTTCCTGTAATGATGCTCGGTTTTCTCTATACCTAGCTATTTGAAGGAAAACTAATGAAAAACTTTGTGTTGAATTTTTTAACCTTATGAATAAATATTAAAAATTTTCAATTGCAAAAGACTTTCAAATTTTCGCGATTTTGACATATTTCGTAGAAAATTGAACTTTAAATGCTTATAAAAAAAAATTGTGACAACAATTTTTGTTTTTTAACTACAATAAAAATAACGTATAAAAAATTTTGTCCTAACTCTTAAATTTATTTTGTATAAAATTATATAAAAAAAATAAGCAATATTTATGTATAGGTATGATGCAAACAAAGATGGATACTTGTGTCGGAATGAATTAAAACGAATGATGATCAAACGTCGAGTTCCATGGACTGAAAACTCATTAAGTCAACTGATTGATGATGTGGATAAAGACAAAGACGGAAAATTGACTTTTAGAGAAGTGTGTTTAAATTCATACATTATAATTTATAACTTATAAATGTGATGATTTTTTTTTAATTTAAGTACCTAATTAATATAAATAAAAATTATTTATGTAAGCAAATAAAAAAATTCATTTACTTAAAATTGTTAAGTTTGTTATGACAAACCGTAAAACTTTGGAGTACTGTCAACGTGCATTAGCCAAACAAGAAAAAGTAGACTTTAACAAAGTTGGTATAAAAGGTGTAAGAGACTTCTTCGAGGCAAAGGTACACTATAGTATACTATTAACGAATTTAAATCAAATGCGTAAGACTATTAAATATTTTTTTTCTATTTTTCAGGCTAAATATTCAAAATAAGCAGTGCTGCTGTTTCAGCAAAATGTATCGAAAAAAATGTTCAATCTACCAGTGTCTAGTGAATATATTTAAAAACCACAAATTTGATTATTATTTACACAGAATTGTTGAAATAATATTGACTGTAATTTATCAAATAATGTTGTTCTTATATATCAAACAACATAAAAAGTTAATATTATTGTACCTATGAGTTCATTACTAATTTATTCATAAAAATCATCTTTATTACAATGATTTAAAAATTTAAAATGTATAATCGATTTTTGGTTAAACTTATGAATAATAATAGTTTAGTGTAATATACTATAAAACACTTTTTAGAATGAATGACACTTCACAAAAAAAAATTTATATAAGATTTCTACAAATTATTATGTACATCCAAAAACATTAGTTGTATACACTAACATAAATAGACGATGTAAAATAAAATCTGTTTAAATTACCTTTCACTTTATCGTTTCTCTTCCATTATTGTTTTATGTCAAGGTGTGTTTTATATATAATATGTAATATTTTGAATTTTACAAAATCATCTTCCTAAAAAATTGGTTAAACACATTAATAAACATGATTTAAAAATTATAATGACCCAACAATGATAACATAGTTAGTTATGCATTGATATATTATCTTTAGGTTGTGTAATAATAATATATTAATATAATAATACGTATTACATTATATCAACTAAAAATATATTTTGTATAATATGTGTTACTACTAAATAAGTAACTTAATTGATTAAAAATAATCAAATAATAGTACTTTTATTAGAAGAAAAAAAATGTAAAAATAAAACATCAAGTGTTTAATAAATTATAGAATTACATTGGTATTTACGATTTTGGATGCAGTAAACAACAACAAAAATAAAATATTATTACAATTAATAAAATCTAAAATGGTCTCCTTCATTTTCAAAGAATGATTTTAAATAGTAATTAAACCATAATCTCATTATTATTAAAATATATAATTAAATAGTAGTCTCATCACGTTTAAAAATATCACAAAGTTAAGATTAATAACAAATAGGTAGTATCATTTTTTTTTTTTACAACTGATTCTTTATCTAAAGATTAAATCATCAATTTCATTTAGTAATCTCGACACTGCCAACCCATCATACTGTACTGTTAATTCTGGATTAGTTTTTATGCTGTTCATTTGTATCCGTTGGACATTATTGAAGTTTGGTCTGTAATAATCACTTAACTTGGGTTCTGGATTTTTTGTTGAATGTGGTTCTCTAGGCTTGGGTTTTCTTATAGTGTTTAAATTGCTATTTAATCCGACATTCACCATATTATTATAGTCGTACACATGTTCGGTCAATGGAAAATTCACTTCTCTGACTCCTCTCTAAATATTAAAAAAAAATATAGTTACAAATAGAGTTGTGTACATACATGAACACACATTGTACATACTTTGACCGTATTTGGTTTGGGTTCCAAACGAGAAAGTGTAATGTTCTTCAACTTTGATTCTGTTTGAACGATTGATGAATACAAAGTAGGTTTAGGCACAAACTTACAATTTTTAAGACGAGCTGCATTGTCATTATTATCATCTTGTAATTTCGATGGGTTATTATTTTTCTTGGGATTAAACATTCTCAAAACTTATATAGAGACAAACAATTAAGTTCAAACGTTTCGTAACTAGATACACTCTGAGTTTTGAATTTGTTAATATTAAGTATTGAATATTATTATAGCAAGTAACAAAATACAAATTTACAACATTATAACTATTGTCTGCTGTTTGATTCAAAATTCAAAATTAAAACATTTTAAATTTCAAATTTCAATACGTATAACGCATTTTTAGTGTATTTGTTTTGTTTTGTTAACAGATGATAACAATAATACAATATATCGTAGCAAGCAGTGTAGCCAAGATTCAAAATCAATATTTAACAACTAAAACAATATTATGGTTTTCAAAGCTAAAATTTTACAATATTATTGTTATAAATCATAATGTCAATTTAGCTGCCTATTCTATGCTCATAAAGGATAATTACGAATTAAGAGTGAAACTTTTTATAAACAATAACGGACGTAATATTTTGTCTAACCAGTCGGCAGTCATTCGATATTGTGAGATTATTAATTTTTATTTATTTTCTTATCTCGAGAAATATAGAGTAAATACATACTATATACGACGTACTAAAGCCCTAACCTATCCATAACATAACTCAGAATTTAAATTTATGATTCGCCAAACCACTACCTCCACTAAGAGTGGACATAACATTAATTATTTCATGCCTAAATACGATGACAAAAAAAAAACTATTTACTAAAATTCTAGAAAATACCATGTCACCGAATTATGTAAATATGTAATTAATATCGATACAGGCAGAACACACTTTCGTGCACTATACTCCTAATAAAACTAATGAAATAAAAAATGATTAAACAAAAAATCACTTGGACACGATTTCATTACAAATGTAATAATAAAAAATATTTTTAAAAATTCAATCACACATATCTCCATTTTATTGAACTCCAAACTTAAAAGTCATCGGCTACTTTTTAACGAATTGAAAAAAGACTTTAATAATAATGACAAAAAAAAAACCCCAACAGTTACCGACTCATATTCGTATACGGATCGTTCATCAGTATTAAAATTATTTGAAAAATAATATTTTTCTAGATCTAGTTTGATGAACAACCTAAATCCATTCAAAGTTATTCCGTACTTCCAATTTAGTTTTAAACCAAAACATTCAATCGAACATAAACTCCTTCGTCTAACTGAATACATAGGTAGACATTATTTTCGAAAATAAAACTAGGTGTAACGGCCCAGAGGCGGTAATTGGAAGGTGCTTGAAAGGACTTAGCTTATATATAACTAAATTGAACAAGTAACACTTGTATCAAAATTGTATTATTTGTGCAACAACTTTTACTACTTTTATTATTATCAATATATAAATTATAATTAATATCTTTACATCTGTATATTATAACCCCCCCCCTCAATTATTGAACGTGTTTGTAAATAATTACTGTTATCTATTATTTGATAACGTCCAAAAAATTATTCTTAGATTTTAGATCCTTAATTTCAAAGTTAAATAAAAAATAAAGATTAATTAATTATTTAATCATTTAAAGTTTTAACATATTTCAAACTTCTTTTTAAAATAATTATTATTTCGTATATGCACCTATTAAACATTGATTAATTGGTATTGTAAATAATTATATCTGTTATAAATCGTAAGTCTATTATCAGCCAATAACTACTTTATGTAATCACTGGCCATCAACACAAGAAATAAATTGGCAGTGATACTATTTTTATTAATATTAAAAATAAAAAACACTATACCTAATATACAAACTCATTATTTTTCAATTTAACACTTGTAGGTGGTATAACACATATGTTTCATGACGTAAGATATGTATTTTGTAGTAATAATTTCAAAATATAAAAGTAAGTAGTAAGTAGTAACTAACTACCTATAATATTATATTAGTTCCTACTTCCAATGTTGTTATACATAAATGCATTATGTAGTATAGTATTTATTTTGTATAAGTGTTGTGTAATAATCTGTAAGGTCATGAAATAGGTAGGTTCTATTGACTAGAAGACTTATTCTGAAACTGTCGTCTGTTTGTCAGGGTTTTTTTCATTATTATTTTATTTTCCGTATGTATATACCATAAAATAGAACATATTTTTTTTGTAAGGTGAATTTATTAACCAAAAATCAGATTAATCTAGTTTTTTATACATCAAATTACTATATATATTAATGTAAATGCACTTTTATAATATATCTATAACTATATAGGTACCTATTATTTGATACTAATTAACTTTGAAAATGATTGTAAATAGGTACATATTGATTTAATGGCGCGTGTTAATAGGCGAGGCACTGAGGCTCATAACCTTGGCGCTATTAAATAATTTTGTTATTACAAATTATTAATATTGATATCCTTTTACGTAAAACCAAGTTTTGCTCTGCTCGAGTTCTCAAGAATTAAAATTTATAATAATAGAAGTTTTATAATAGCTTATGTGATTTAGTCGATTTAGCAGTCAACGAGTTGCATTTTCAGATTATAAATAAATGTATTTGTTATTATTATACATTGTTATACTAAATATAGGTACTAGTAATAATTGAAGTATGTATGCCATCCAATAACGCTTTGAAATAGCTTTAGTTCATTTATGCTATTATCAGTTATTTACCTAATGCTTTAATTTGAACAAATTAAGGCGGGCTTGCTGCAAAAACCAGACTAGTCCACTTATTTAAAAAAAATTTTTTAAACATTTTCAGGGTGATCAAAAAATACTTTTATGGTATTATTATATTATATATATTTACTTATTTATTATTTTATATTTTATAAAAAGTACCTATTGGACATGTATGGACATCGTTGATTCGTCTATGTTTTACATAATATGTGTGTTTTATAAAAATGTAATGAACTTGACCCGCATGTGTTAGATAGGTACTTATTTGATTCCTCCCCTCCCCCATAATATATTCGTTTTATTTGTATGAAATAATTAATCGTATATTTTTAAATAAAACAAAATTATAATTGACATTAATCAAGTTGTAAAATGTATGCACTGTGCATAAAATGTACTTTTATTTACTTATTAATTATTATATTGAAATGTGCGCCAATAATATTTGTTAAAGACTTAATAAGATAAGTCTGGTCTTATCCGAGTCTAATTAGAAACCAAATAAGACACAAGTCCATATTTTACTTTAAAAAAACAATACTTGCATAATAAAGCGGACTAGTCTTAATCGACTAATCTTATAGTTTCGCCAATTTGTAAGGATTTTTTTCTTTATTCAATTTCGTTAAAAAATGTACCAAATTGTTCGGTTTTTACAATGAGCCTTTTAATTCTGCTTTACAAAACGAAATATGACGATTATCAGTTTTATATATTTTTATAATATAAATGGGGTTTCGATATAAGCACCGTGTCAAAAATTGTTATGACATGCTCGTATAATACAAGCTTAATCATTGGTATATATTATATATGTCATATAGATCAATAAATAGAGATGCGTTCTAGAACTAATCCGTTACAATCGGGATTGGGTTGTGGTGTTCTGCTGGTGATACGGTGATATGGAATAATATTATAATGTATTAAGGCAGGTCACGTTACGCCAGAGAGAGAGAGAGAGAGAGAGAGAGAGAGAGAGAGGGAGAGAGAGCGCGTGAGAGAATGCGAGAGAAAGAGTGAGAGACGACTACAGCAATTAGTAGTGCAGACTGCAGATGCACGATGCCATGATGGGTACCGTTCAGAGACGCTCAGGCACATGATAATATTATAATATCGTACAGCTGTAAGTGACGTTTTTGTTTTAATCGTTTCGACGATAGCTTTTCGATATCAAATAATATGTATTATGCAAACATATTTTAGTATTATCTCGTGTTTTGTACGGAACACGAGACGATATATTATACAATATATAATATAATAATATGCAGTGTACTATATAATATAATAAACGATAATATGGATGACAATAATCGTCGCGTTAATATGCCTCTATACCTATATCCGTATAATGTGGCGTTTAATAAAACAATAATAATAATTGATATGAACGGTGTAACATAATATTATTTAATATAATGCGCAAGTAGCAGGTAAGTACAACATTTTCGTACATTTCACAGGTCGGCTGATGGGCGACCTTGTTTCGGCTAAACAACCACCGTCACAATATAATTATATTATAATACATTGTACACTTTCACTGTCGCCGCCGCCGCCGCCGCTGAAGACTTAAACCGGGCGGCGGCACGCACAGTCGACTTTCTCCCGGCTCGCGCGCTCACAGACTGCAACACCGCAGACCCGACTACGCGTTACCTCCGGGTCCACCACGCACACAGTTCGTCAACACGGTTCGTTCGCGACGCACGCCCGTCGACGTACGACGGTGATTTTAAAACGTAACGTGTTTGTAAATGTATAAAATATATATTCGATTTGATTTTTTCAATACCCGATTTCAACGTTTTTACCACCCGTGATAAATACTAGATAATAAATAATAATTATACGCCATATACGCGGGAACGATTATTTAGTGGGTATTGTAGGACTTGACGTGATGCCGTCGTTAGCGATCGCAAGACTACCCTCGGATTATATAGTGCGCGGCATAATATAGGTTTATATATTATACAAAATCGTATAGTAGTTCCGTATAAGTATCGGAAAACATAACGACGACGAAGACAACGATGAACGACGTCGCCAAATACTCGAAGGCTCCGGTGCCGGTGCTGTTTCTGCTGACGCTGTGCTCGATCACGGCGTTACTGTCGACGACAAAGTCAGCTGCACGTAAGTCATATTTTTTTTACCTACGGGACGAGTTCCGTTTTAAAGATTTTCGTCAACGGTACATATTAAGATTTTCTCCACCCGCTCCGTTTCCGCCAACGTGCACCGCAGGTCTCATTTGCATACCCTCTCTAAACATCCGAATTTTAATTTTTTATTTATTAATATACTAAAGATGCGAAAATCGCACTATTAAAAATTTAAGATATTGTAAATGTGTAAATATTTAGATATTATTTCCAACTGACATATTAAAATACATTTTTGAATTTAGTATGTGCTTATATTATGTTTATAGGCATTATATATAACAAAAAATAAGATTTAGTTATTCGATACAAAATTATATCCAAAGAATTTATAAAAATCATATTTCCATCTGGGTGTATTACTGTAATACGAGGAATCGCCAGAGCCGATTTCTAGATTTTCCCAGGGAAAGATGTTTGCCATCATTCTTATCAATACATTTTTAGATATTAGCAATAATTTATTGATTTCCTTGGTTGCTGGAAGCTTACAGTGTTTTAAACATACGTTCAAATATGAACTTTTTTCGTCGTAGTTTCTATAGGTAATGTTATTTAATGAGTTCATGGAATAATTCATTAGTAAATTCCGAGAAAGAGTATAGTTGTTACAAGTTACAATGGCTTTCTAGTGCACAATTCTTAAATTATATTTTACTCGGCGTATAAATGTATAGTACTCGTATCAGTAAATTATCAACATTTAAATAAAAAATGTATAATTATCATCATTACCCATTTTTAGTTTATGGGTTTTACTACTATCATTACATAACTGTTCATCTAAAAATCCACGAGCGAAAGCCATGCGTCTGCAGTTTTACTCTTAAAACGTTTCGAACGGAACTACGTAATTTACTAGGATATTTATTTATAAAATGTACTTACTTTATACTTATTTACATATAAATAAGTATACATATTATCTGGTAATTCGTAGTCAGCTTATTATAACTGTGTACAGAATAATAAGTACCTAACGTACTAATTGTTCGTATTATTAAATTTGAGAGTATTATATTTAATATATTATACTGATTAGTGATTACTATAATGCATTTAAGTCAAAATTATATTTAAAAAAATATATATTTTTAATGAATCGAAATGTATTGAAACTAACATATTATATTATAATTATTATACAAAAATATACGTATACCCAATAGATTATAGTATAATGTTTTATTCAATTTTTATCGTTGTCTAATTATGTGGAAACTCGTAAATAAATTGTCAGTATATATTGACATTGTATTTCCAGTGACACTGATATCGTTTACTGTTGGGTGTTATATTATTATAATGTAATCCGCCGCCCGGATGCTGAGCATAATATCGCTCGCAAAAAATTATAATCATGTACGCATTATGTCAAATGATTATATGGTACTATTAAAAAAATTTGTTATTCAAATTAAATTAATTAATCTGATTATACATTCATCAGTGATCAAAGTGGCGTAAAACGAAAGGTAGGTATATAGGAAATATGTCGGGAGTTATAATTTTCTAATTGGAATAAATCGATGTGCATTAAGTGGATATAATTTCTAATTAATTGTTTACGAAAAATGACGTAGGTGTGATTAAAAAAAAAATATTGTACTTAAGTATATAAATACGTATATTACATATAGGGAAGGACGTAGGTAGTATTAAAGTTATGAAATTTCTTTTGCAGATTTTTCTGCAATATTAAATTTGTAGGCTGGTCGCCTGTTCAGATTATTGGAATAGATGTGCTATAGGACACTATTTCTCTATACTATATAGTATTTTATATACAATTTCAGTTTATGCACTTAAAAATTAAAAATTGACAAAATATTAATATTATATTATTGACAACCTTATCTGTAATCCTTGAACTTTGGTCGAAGGTTTACTCAAAATATAGGTTGGTTATGATTGAAATTTTGGAATGTTTTTTTTATTTTTACTGAACATAATATTTTTAATTTTCGTTATTAGGAGGTATATAGTCGTATAGCCGTATAGGTACTCAATAATAGTGATTCATATTTTTTGTCCTACTTTAAGTGCCACAAATTCGACTAATTTCAAGGTGAACACTAATTACTATTAATCCATCAATGTTATACTTTATGCTGACTAAATTAAGCTAGTATATAGTTATATAGCTTGTATAATATAACATAACGTCATAATATATTATTTATTAATAAAATATAATGCATGACGAAATCAATTATACTACTGTAGTTAGTTTATACGCTTGGTATAATATTTCATTATTCTATATTCATAATTGAACTTTTTAAAATTATTCTTATAATAATGTAGCGGCAATACATTTTATTTTCAAATGAAATAATAACATATGTATACATATTTTCTATTAAATATAAATATATGTACGTACTTATAAAACTTTTAAAATTTAATGAACTTTATCTTCCTATAACACACACACACACCTGTATATTATTTTTTAATTAACCATTAAACGAATTGTCGTTTTAAAAATATTAACATTAAATATCTACCTATATGAATTTTAAAATTCCTATTATTGTTTCTATACGTTTAACTAGAAATTTGTATTATTGGTAAAATTATAACTCGTAGGTATATTGAATATTCTATATTTATAGAACTATATAAATATTAAGTTATAATTTAAAATTGAATTAGTTAAGTTTTTAAATAAACTGAGAAAGTCGTTATGCTGTATAAATTTGAGTAGGTAACAGATAGTTAATAATATTTGGTTATTTATTATACCAGTTGTGTTAAATATTAATTTTTATATTATTTTACAATATATTATTGTCATTAACTTATAATTCAATTTATTGTGTATTGAAGTAGGTATAAGTTGTTGAAAATTAAACATAATATATTAAGAATTTTCGAAATTTTAACAGATGTTGTCAACATTTTAACTTCAATCACTTATCAAAAATTGTATTTATATACCTATTTTTGATATTTTTAAATTACTACAAGAACAAATTTTAAGAAACAAGTGATTACATTTTCAAGCTATTTGAACAAGAACATTTTCTGTTAAAATTTATATATATGACTATATTATATTTATTAGAAATTTTCATATACTTATAAATTCCATAACATTAGTCCAAGCCCCTAAACATTTAAAAAATGCGATTGTGAAATGTTTCGAGTTTCTATGATTAATATTTATTAAAAATAAAATAAAATAACAAACATTTTTTAGTTTAAAATTGTTATTTTACGTTTGAATATACAATGTTGACCTAATTTAAACTAACTTCAACCGCCATTAAACAATGTATGTAACTGAACTATTTTTTTTTTAAATTTCAGTTTGGAAAAAATATTATAAATATTGCATAACATTTTCCATTCTATGATATTATAATAAAAAAAAAAATTAAATTCGTAATAACTAAATAATTTGTATTTTTTTGCGGTTTTAATGCATTTTGTTGATATTTGTATAAATATTTGATATTTTTTAATAATTTAAAATATTATTTTAAGTGAGAATACTTGAATTGAATACAGATAAATATAAACAGTAACATGTTTTTAATCCTCCAGGCTTTAAAATTGTATAAAAAATTCATTAATGATGTTGCAACTAGTAGAATTTAAAAACAATTTTGCGTGACTTCACATTAAATTTGTATTAGGGAGAGTCTTACATTTTGACAAAATTGGATATTCAAAAGAAATATAACGATTTTTCCTTAATTAATTATATATAGTTGTTTGATTGAAATTCAAAAAAATATTAATTATAAGGACTTAAAACATTTTGCATTAACGTATATTTGTAATTTTAATACAATATAATATAACATAGTATAAGAATATAGATACATTGATAAGCAATGTTTTTGGAAAAAAAAAATTAACTCATAATATTTCTAACAGGAAAAATAAATTACAATAGTGATATTATTAAATATTATAAAACATCTTTAGATATAGAACCTGATATAACTTCTTCGATCAGAATCGTTTTCGTATGCAATGATTTATTATTGGATTCAATATTTTTAAACACATCCAATTCAGTGACCTACTCAATGATGATGTAAGATATTTGAAACCTATTATACAGTAGAGTGCTTTCCCCTGTTTTTTTTTAAGTATATTTATCATATTTTATTACATTTTTTGTTATAATTTTATTTTTAATTTAATTAAATTATTTAAATTTTCATCCATAATAATAATACTTGAATTTTAGTATTGATTTAGTTTTACAATTGTATTGGTTTATTTCATATTTAAACTATATAGGCTTCTAAAGCCTCAAAAGAATACACCATAATAATTATTGTTAACATACTTATAACGAGCGTTAAAGTCACATACGCTTTGTTATAGATTGTTGGGTATATTCAGAAAAAAATAGGCGTATTAAGGTGCTAGTATTTCTTTATTATTAATCAATAATTGTATGTACATTTCAATTATTTATATAATTAATAAAGTTGATGTGTTTTTTATTATATTATATATATTACAAAAATTAAATACGTTTTAAGTTGAGAATTAGCTAGATATATAAATTGTATTTTTATGAAGAATTTATCAAATAAAGCAATTATCCTTTAAACTATATATTTATGTTCCTATAATTAATTTGATTCTTGTGTTAGATAATTGATTTGTTCATACAATGTATAAGTCCATTAATAACATGCCATGTTCACAGGGGTCAAAAATGTTATCTAATTAAATAGGTAGATTAAGCTGTTAATATTTTATAAAATGTCAATGTTAATTAATATTATAAATTTGTAAATTGTTATGTTAATGTTATAATATTTATTACACTTAATCTAGGTGTACGTTGCTTTACAAATGATTTGCAATAAGTATTAAGAATTTTTATAGTTTGGTAAATTTGCAATGTTTTGATTGGGTATTACCTATAATAATTATTTTGAAAACATTTAGCCACTTAGGTTTATCAATATTAATAGTAATAATAAAAAACAAGTTATTGCGAAATGAATGAATGATACTCGAGCAAGGCCCTTCATTTAAATGAAATATTTCTTACGTAGTTATGTTGGTCTTAAATCACTGAGTATCTAATTTTTGATATGCTGTCTTGATCGTGTTATGATGCAACGGGTTCAGTTGTTTAATAGGTAGGTATTACAAGCGTTTAAACACTTCAAAACTGCAACTTTAATAATTTAATTAAACGCGCATAATAATAATAACAGTAATAATATAATTTTAATATTGACCCAGTATTTTTGAATGTTTGTTAGGTTAGGTATTATCGTAATCGATCTAAATAATAAGTATGATATAATTTAAATTGAACTGTTAACGTATGCATATATTTTTTATAAATATTTTATAAAAATAATAATAAATTAAAGTACCTAATGTTAATTATAAGCTACGTATGTAATAACTTGGCGGCTTTTTTGATAAATTTATCATTTGTAAATGATATCGTGTAAACAGTATATACAAATCTCTCATAAAATTATAAAATATAATAACAAAAAGTTTTGGAAATACCGTGAAAATAAACACTGTAAGAAGCTACTATTTTTTTTATTTACTTCAATAACTAATCAACTAAAAATTACATTCTATATAATATTATAATTAAATATACATATACCATTGTGTATCATATTATATTCATATTTAGATATAATATTATGAAGATTCAGTGAAAATATTAGCAATACGTATTTTTTTAAAAGTGTTTATTGATTTAAGTCGTTCATAATTTAAGCACTAATGGTGGCATAAATGTATAAATTATTTATTCTTAAAATTTGGTTAGTTTGTTAAAATTCGATACTATTAAGTTCATCATAGAAAAAATTTACTTTAGAGTAAATCATGGCACTATATTAGAAAGCTACATAATATTTTAAGAACAAATTGTATTTTTGTTTAGTTTTAAATCATATCATCGTTTGATAATTTACGTTACTGTTTAGTGTTCTAAATAGTTTTATTATGTATGACATACTCCTAACTTCTGCAAATTATTTATTTGAATATATATGCATAGACTTGATACTTGTTTTATGACAGCAAATTTCAACAACAAAACAGGAGAAATCGTATGTACAGGTTTTGACTTTCGAGTAATCCTTATCATTGAGAAGTTCACTGTAATAGATTGGTTAAATTTAAATTTAATAATAAAACATTATATTATTCGAAAATCGGTTCTAAACGAAAACGTATCTGGCGTCTGCCTCTATTTCTAAGAATATTTTATAATAATGCGATAAGTAATTTTAATTTATTTTAGTAACATGGTACTTATGTCAAACTATTTTTTTGCATATTAATTGTCGCGATTTTAATGAATTTAATCATCATTTGAACTTGAAACACTTAAAAATAAATGCAATTGTTATTATAATATACGAGAATTTTTGATACTTTTAACTAGAGTAGAATAATTTACGAGGAACCATGTATTATATTTTAAAAATAATTTTCTTTTTAAAAAAAGGTTTATCAACAAAATTTAAGGAAAAATCAAAATTTCTAAAATTTTTAATTCCTATGCTTTCTATTATGGCTTAAAAATATCCAATATATTTTTAAAATCATATCATGACTGGAAAAACAAAAATTAAAAATTGGATTCGATGTTGACTTATAAGTTAATAATTGGTGTTAGTAGTAGTATATGAAATTATAATGCAATAAATAGTAATTATCACATAGGCGCTACTTAATATAATATTATTACCTATAGCCACTTTGTGATTTGTTTTTTACAACAATTTTTCAATCTACTACTTATTACTACTATATCTATAAAATATAAATTATTAATTTTTAAAACTAGCACAGCTATAAACTTTCTTGGTCTCATTTTTTGTATTGTTCTGTTAAGAGTTAATAAATCAATTCATGTAAAAGCTAAAAGCTTTATTGAAGCTACCCCCTGCAGTCGTCATAAAAACGCAAATATAATATGCTTTTACTTATAGTTTTATACCTGTCTATTTTATGGACATATATTGATATATTTATAAGAGTACAATAAAATAACTCCCGCGGTTAAGTTACTCACTGTCAGACTATATGGCTATCCAATAGAGTTTACGTGTTCTAATAAGTCGTTTGCATATTAGAGAGAGTAATGTACACCGCGCGTATAAGCGATAATTAAAATAATTACATACATTTACGCGTAATAAATCGTTATTAATCGGTGCACACAAAATACAAATGTTATAAGACTATAATATTATAATATATTATAGTAACACTAGAGTAGGACATGTAAATAAACACATAATATATGATTTGTTTGTGTGTGTTTTTATTGTATAGCGTAATAAGTGTTTAGAAAGTAATAATTCTTACATCTTGGTTTGCCTAAGAAAATAATAATGAAAAAAAAAATTTAAAACCCAAGTGCAGTGGCGTTGTTGGTCGCATGCAAACACGACTAAATACAATATTACACTCTTATGTATATAACATAATATTATTATACCTATAGCTCTATTATACATATAGCAAGTATACTCTATACACTGTTATGTATATAGCGCAGAGTGTCAGAGATATCAAAATGAAATCATTTGCCAGTTTTGCGCAATACATTTATTTTTGTAATCCATTATTACATTATATATATATATATATATAATACAGGTCTCTGTATAATACATAACTCAATAAAAATATATGGGCGACACCTTTTGACCCGCGATCCGTCAAGCTGCCGGGAGGTCGTCGACGATTCGTGCAGGCCGTACACCGTTAGCGCGTAATATTATTACATTACATATTATTATTATACGGCTCGGTCGGGTCTTCCTGGGGCCCATTTAATTTATTACAAAAATGAATATATTAACGCACATTTTATAATATTATCATTTTTGTCGAAACAACTAAGCATTATCCTCCGTATTCCTCCGTTGACGTTCATTATACGAATTATGTGGGACATAGACCGCCGCCACCAATAATGCTGTAGTCTCACTATTTGTTATTAGTATTTAACTTGTAAGTAATTTCGTATACTAAATTAACTTAACTTATCTACAGATACGTTCTACCTATCGTAGAATGGTGTGAAATATCAATAAGTTCGTTGTACAAATAAAGTGAAATTATAATCTATAATTATTTTGAAAATTCAATCGTGTATACTGTATAGACTTAATAGTTAATATATTTATTGGCAGTTATCAAAAAATCTTAAAAATTCTAAAAGTATATAAATGCTTGTCAATAAAAACAATAATTAAAGTATACCACATTACTTAACTTCGGGAGGGTATAGAGATATAGTGGTGCGTGACGTGACACGTGTGATGCACATATTAGTATAATAAAACTTTAACTTCATCTTTTTTCTCTAAATAGTAAATAGACAAAAACAATATATAAAGTTATTTGAATTTATATACACTTAATAACGACTAAAATATTGAAAATTAAATTTCCATCTAACTTATCTTGAACTTAGAATAATTTTCATCGATATAAGCATAACAAAATGTTATATATTTATAATTTTCTTTATGCTTAATGAGTATAATATTTTATAATAACAAAAGGCAGAGATGCGATTATACGTAAAAGTAAGTGCATAGGTTTCACTATAATATACTGTACCACTAATCAGTA
This sequence comes from Aphis gossypii, assembly GCF_020184175.1. Classification (NCBI taxonomy): domain Eukaryota; kingdom Metazoa; phylum Arthropoda; class Insecta; order Hemiptera; family Aphididae; genus Aphis; species Aphis gossypii. The sequence goes on from NC_065531.1 coordinate 25,443,257, forward strand.
ATTAAAACTATAACAATATGATAGTAGGTACCCACATGTTATTTTTTAGTGAACTTCGTTAATATATATTTATGTACCTAAGTGACAAGTGTATATTTATGTTATATGTACATTGTGTAATAATATACAAAATGATCTACTATGCTCATCCATTTTTCTTCAATAATGCAGTTATTAAAAATTTAATTTTTGAATTTTTTAAATACCTGTATACTTTAAGACCACATTTAAAATTCTTGCGTTTTTTTACTACTTAAGGAGTGTCTGGAGTCAATACACACTCTGTTTCTTAAATGAGAACCTCCTTTATTATTTTCTATCGTAAATCATTTTTGCAGATTTTTTTTTTTTAAACGTCGATGTACATAATCAAAGTTTAAATGAGTAGTTTCTCACTTATTAAAATGTCTATACTCGTATTATGGATATTATCCATAATAGTGCTTAAAGTGTTTTTAATTTTTACAAAAAATATTAAATGGCTGTAATATTGAATTTAATATTTATTTGACAATTTTTAATATTAATAGATTAAAATTAATTATTAATATTTTCAAATCACCATAGTTCCCATAACTTTCAAATTCACATGATCACGAACTTTTATTCTTAGTACACAAAATGAACTCAAAAACTATTTGTTTGAAATTAAATTTTAGTCCTTATATCTTAACTTTTAGATTTAAGATTAAGATTAAGATTTTTTTTTTAAAAATCGAAATGTAAAAATTGTGACAACCATACCCGGTCTCCCCTATAACTAATAACTATATATGTTGATCGTTGAACTGCGATTTTCGTCCGAGGTCGTCAATGAAAAAATCACGTCATGTGGTGCAAATGTGCAATGATGTTATTTATATATATATGGTTATATTGTCGAAGTAATACATACTAAATTAAGTCATAAATTTAAATATATAAGTGCACATTTACCTATTATTGTTATGTATACTTATCCAAATATCAGCAACACGTTTTTGGCCTGACTAAATTTACTATTATAGTACGATGCATCATCGCTTTATAGAATTGGGCGACACGTGCACAGGTCTTAAGTTTTTGTAAAATTGTATATTTTGATTTATTATCAACATAATATTATTAATTGCAGAGTAGTTGGGTGTAAAAAAAATATTATTTTTATTTCCTGTATAAAATTACAAAAAATAGGATAGGTAATTTTGATCGTTGTGACGGGATAGTCGAATGATGGTTGTCTATACGTACAAAATAATATGTATAATAGATTAATGTAACTCTGTATATAAATTTACCATAACGTATTCTTTTTTTTTTTTTTCGCTCACATACGCGTCACAATTGTAGCCTATTGGTCATTAGTAAATACTTTTCGCGTAGATATATACACACGCGTGGCGGTCCATTAAAGCCTTAACCTTTTGGACCGAATCACATGCCTTGCAGGCTAACTGTTGAAACAATTATATTACTGTATATAGTAGATATATATAAAAAATGTATAGAATATATTATTATTGTATATTTATATATGCGTATTGTATTAACACAGCGCGCTGCGGCGGTCTTACTGTACCTACATATTACAACGGGGCATTACGGTTTTTTTTCAGTCAGCTCTCGTATAATGGGCCAGAGATTTGTTTTTTAACGATCTCCACAATCAATTCAGATCACCGTAATTATTGAGCTCTGATATACTCGAGACCCCATTGTTCGCAACAACCGGTATTGTAGGTACATATTATAAAATGCTATATGGATAAGGATTATAATGTCCGATATGCTTATAGAGATAATGATCCATTTTTTTTTTACCCCATATTAAAGTATCGAGATATGTCGGTCAGCTGTTATTTTTTATTGTGTACACATTATTATTATTAATTATCCATAATAATTATTTTGCAGTAAAACTCTGTATAGTTATTGCATCTAAACTAAACCATAAAAATCCAAGTAATAATAATTACGCCAAGTTCGGTTTTATCGTTATACTTACAGGCGTACAGTCTATTTATTATAGATCAACGATATTATATATATAGGTAGGAACATGTTTCAATGTTTGCGTGTTAATTTGTTATGGCTTATGACTTATGAGTTATGACTTTCATTTTCGAGCACAAAGAACTTAAAGAACCTCACTACTCTTGTGAGTTGTGACCAATTTATTAAAAAACAATTAAAATATCATACTTGAAATATATCAGATATGTACCAATATAATGCTACTAATAATAATCAAAATGTATTCTAACTATTGGAGGCAGTTATATAACATTATTATATTATACTATATATATATATATAGCTACTTGTAACTATATATAAATTAATATACGTACTTATATACATTAGGTAAACAAATAATTAAATGTTACAATGTCTTCAAAGAAGCAATGGTATAACATGTAAATAGTCCAATCAAATGAGAACATTATTATAATATTAAGTATTAACCTTACGTTCTTATATATAGGTAGCTTGTTAATAATATTAATAGGTAATAATAATTAATATACCAATCCAATAAAAACTATTTCGAAATAACTTCCCATATAAAATTGCATTTATAGGTATAATCATTACTATCTGTTGAGCTAAGTATGTGAATATGATGCAATTACGTTTTTTTTTTTTATTATTAGAAGGCAGCAATGAATAAGGTATTTTATTTTTTTTATTAGTATAAAGAATGTATAAAATGCGTAATTGTTCATCTCGTGTTTTGCAGTCAGCCTGAAATTGTCTATGACTTTTTGATATCAACACATTCAATTAAATTTCTAAATTATATATTTATATTAATTAGGAAAAATAAATCGTGCTTACAATATCAAACACTTTAATATTATATTACAATGCGTTTGTATTATGAATTGTTATTATGGCTTTTTACGTCTGTATATATAAATGTATGTGTTGATCACTATTGTAGTGATTCGAATAGTCTCTATGCACAAGCACACAGCTATGGCATTATGCGGAAAATATATGGAATTACATTATATAATAATCATACTTTTGTCTTGAGGAAGATTTTTATTTTTCAATATTCGTAATTATTCTTAAAAGAAATAAAAGTATTTTATTTCATTATACTATACTCCGGTGAATCAATATGTATGTTCAATGAACTTTTGAGAAGTAAACTATCATCAACAGGAGGTAGTAATATAATAACATATTATAATTTCATACTGTATATTATACGACAGTCGGCACGAAATTAATCTACATTGAAACCCAATATTATACTTTACGGCCCTTCAGGCTCTATATAATATATCTATATATCTATATACATCAGAAATTATATATATTTGTTTCCGCACTACACAACATTAGGTATACAAATAGCATTAAAATAATAATATTAATTGTTAGGTATGTAAACTTCCCGCTTTCGGTTTGTCCTTGATCTCACAACGATTGCAATATTTGCTGTTTGCATATTATAGTCTTAATTCTTAAAAATTGTGTATCACCAATACTTCAGTAACTTTAATTTATTATTTTCTGAATCAATGTATTATTTTTGTTTGAATAGAACGTGCGGAGACAACCTGTACAATTTAGTATTATGTAGTGCACCAACTCGTAGTATAAATTATTACAGTGTTTAAAATGACCACGCATCGATTTTAAGATATGTATTTATATTTTCTGTCCAGAGAGAGTGTAGAATATAGTTTTGTCCATACGACTGAATGAAGGCTTTCACGGTTTCAACTTTGCGATGCCAAGTATTCTCTCTTGTATACTCAATTTTCAGTACAACACGAGCATAAAATCATAGCCTACCCTATCGTATACGACAAGTGGCACTAATTTATTTTCTATCTATTCATTTACAATAGAAATTGGAATTAGTGTGCAGTGATTGCAAACCTTTCGGCATATGTGTTTCAAATAAAAATGTTTGTTGGATTAAATTTGTTCTACGTATGTCAAGCATAACGGCTTTTTGCTTTAATAATTAATTTTAAAAGAAATATTATTAAAATCAATCATTCTACTAATTTAATTCATACTAATTATTACATTATAAAAATTTAAATACCTTTATTGAATATTACCTAATTTATAATTAGGGCTATGAATTTGTAGAAAAAATACATTATATTTAGCTTATAAATACGTAAACAGTGCATTTTATACTGAATTTTGAGATTAATTTTTTTTTTTAAATGTATTATTTACTTACATACTTATTCCTTAAGGATTGATTTGAATTTAAATTCATAATAATTATTAAAAGATCTTAAATCTCAAAATTTTGTTTTGAACTTCAGTAAATATTTTTTTATTAGACATTTTTTTTATGAAATTGTTAAGCCAATGACTCAATTCCTTTATTTATCGATTGAAATGGTTTGAATTCAATATAATTTATACTACTCACAAAAAAATATTTATTTATATAATCTTTTAATTTAATATTATTCCCGCAATGACAATCGTTCAAATAATTTGTCGACATTCTAACGTTCGTTCACGGAAAATAAAAAAATACTTTGAAAATATATAAACCTATATAGACTATAGTAATAAAACAATTCTGAAACTAACATCGATAACATAAATAATTTATTAAAAATGATTACGTTTAAAAAATATTATTGAAGATTTATATTTAATGTGGGGGGTCATTTTTAAATTGTGTTCACTGTTTTTCAGTCGACCGGTGCTGCGTTGTATAGCATTCGTCGTATAGTCGTGACCACAACAAGATACAATATTATTAATGATAAATCAATAATTAAATTGAAAAAAGTCATGTTCCGAGCCCGTGTAAGTTTTTCAAACGTGTTTGATTTTCGAGGTGTGGGGGAGGGGGTAATGACCCCATGACCCCTCTGGATCCGCCACTGGAACTGTCAATCAGAAAATTTTCCGCAGATATTATCAGCTGACAAATCGCAACTTTGAGTGGCATTCCAGACAATGACGGTTTGAAAAAAATAAACACTCCGTTCACCGATCGAGCGAACAAACCATAGGTATCTACTGCGATAGTAGGCGTTTTTATGGTAAATTTCTCGTTTGACTGCTTTATTTATTAGTAATAACACAGGTATTCGGTTCAAGGTATATAAAGTTATTTTACACATTTCGCGGAAGCTATAAATTTAATTTGGATCGCGCACTCTTATATATCTATATAATATGCAATAATAACTACACAAACTGTTGACGTCAAATAGTACTAAATACCAAAACGATATTTAGTAATACCTTTATCAAAGTATTAAAAATATCTCTCGGTTGAAGGGTCTTAAACGTACGATTTAGTGAAATGAGACTGAAAAAATAAAGTTATACGTCATCGGCGTGTACTGCAGCTTACCGTAGCTCGGAGTGTTCGTCTGTCGCGATTTATGGATCAGCGTATTGGTATGTTTTATTGTACTTGCCATATAGGTAAAGTTAATGATCGATCAATATAATAAACTATATTTTATTTAGTATATATTATACGTATGATTATATTCGCATTATTTGCACAACTCGTAAAAAACTGGTTATCCGATATGATTAATATTAAATTATGTTCGATATAATAATGAATTTTTTTTTAAACATTATTTTTATCATTATTTCACTACTGATATTTACGACAAATCAACTATCAAGGTATAATGATTGCTTTTCTGAAATGAGATCAACTATAGGTCTGAGGTCAATAGGTTTACAAAGTCGGGTTGTTAAACACGTTTAAATGGACAAATGGCAATTTTTTTTTTTATTATTATTTATAATTGATCTGCTCCGGTTTCGCAGTGTTAAACTCTATACAGGGATACATAGCTGGTGTATACAATAATGTAATAGTATTATTAATTATAACTTATAACTATTAATACCTATAGCCTATAGGAATTTATATACCTAAGTACAATATTACTATAGTATCTGTACGTTCATAATAATAATAAAAATACATTTTTATATTATTAAAGCATTTTAGTATTTTACTATTGTATTTCGCGCTCCCGACCTTTCTCACGCCCACTATAATAATAATATAACAATATGATAATTATAAATTATAATAATATATTTTTTTTGCAATACATTTAATGAACTACTCGTTAAATTCGTACAACTCAAGTCACCTGAAAATAATAATAATAATAAGATTAGTATGTGTAACAACTTTTAGCGACCGCCGCGCCACGTAGTCCCCTAATGCTTATATTTATATACACAATCCATACTGACGTAATCGGCCAACACCCAAATTATAGGTACCCAATGTAACAAAAGTAGATAGTTCGGGGGCGTCATTTCAGTTTTTCAGTAGTTGGTGCTTAAATGTTTGCGGGCCATTTTTAAATCATTACCAACCATTTAATGTAAATATAGGTTATAGCTGTAGGTATATACAGTACACCAATACTTGGTGTATTATAGGTATTAGATTTGTAGTATAAGTAGGCGATAAGATATAAGATATAAAATATAAATAATTATTAGACATTATTTTTCATATTTTGTTGGGATATTATCAATTTTTTGATATCTTATTAGCACGATTTAACGATTTAGTTTATGTCCAGTAGTTGTTATTATTATTTTGTACAAACGACAACAATGTGAATGTCGTGTAAAAATAATATTTTTATTATTCTTTATAATATTTATATTATACTATAGCTGTTATCATTTTTTATTTTTTTTTTTGATCAATTTGTCGGATCGCAGCAAAAATGTAGTTTAAAAGTAAAAAATATACAAAAATCAAAATACAAAATTCTAACAATAAAAATACTTTGAAGTTGCTTAATAAAAATAACAATTGCATTCAGTATCAAAAAATTTTATATCATCATTTTTTAAATTATAATTTTTAGTTTCTAAGCTTTTTATAATATAATACAATAATAAAAAAATCAGATATTTTGATTACTTAGGATGTAATTAAGGCTTTTTACACGGCTTTTTTTATTTCTAATGTAATAATATGACACTGCAATCGCACACGATACACAAATCACGGACACCTATTCAATTGTGATTTTGGTAAAAGGCGCGTACTGTGTAAAATTAAATTCAATGACTCGGAATAAGTGATTATATTATATGTATGTATGTATTATATATTGATCGGATCTGATTGGCAAGACAACAATAAACTCTCGCCTACACTCTATGGTCTATTATAGACTCACCGAGCTAGAGTTTTGATGTATATGTATAACAATTTGACATTCACTTCTCATATCAAAATTGTCACTATCATTTTTATATAGTATTTTAAAAATCTAAAATAATAATATAATAATTTTTTATTAATTAGTACTCGGCACTCATCGATAAAACTGTGTAAATGAATCATATCTGTGTATAAAGTGATAGGTTAGGTTTTTTTTGTTCAACTTAAATAACATAGGTAGGTAGTTAACAATTATTTTTACATCAATGATTTGTCATTAAATTTAAATTTAACATATTTATTATGGTGATCTTAACTGATCAATTCAATCATAAAGTACTCTCGGCATCTGATATCATATGTAACTTTGGGGATGGCATGAGGGGATGCAGTCGCTTTCCAGGAATTATTTGAAAATTATATCTACTTTTGCTTCTTCCATATCAGAAAACCAAGCTTGAGTTAAACCCCAAGTTATTTTGTTTAAAAATCTTTTTGTTCATTATATTAAATAATATGATATTTTATAAAAATAAATGTTTTATTTTAGCAAGTATCTTAAAATATATTTAAAAAAAAAATTGAGACTCTATTTTAGATTCTGAACGGAGTGAAGAATGTATTGATTTTACAATGATGTATGTTTTTTTTTTTTTTTTTTTTTTTTGTGTCTGTGTACAGCATAACTAGTCGAAATAATGCTCCAATTTCAAACTATGGGGGTGGTTTCCGATGTAAAAGTGAATATCCTTGGTGCATTATAGAGGTAAAAAGTTAACATTTTCCAATAGTTTTCAAAAAAATCGAGAAAAACAAAAAAAAAATGACTGAAAAACGGCAATTTTTACGCAAAACCAGTTTTCGACCAAATCGATTTTTTTTTATGATTGTAATTCAAAAACTAATCACTGAAAATACTTGAAATTTTCACCAAATGTTAATGTCAGTGGTATCCGTATATAGTTAAATTTTCAAAAAATTTTGACTTTTTTTGAGTTATTTATAGACCACTGAAATTTTCGATTTTTTTGAGAAATTTTTTTTAAAGTGTCGATAAAAAATTTTTGGATGACCAAAAAGTTTTGAAAATTTAATACAAGGTTCCTTATGAGTTGTTTTTCATGTAGCTAAAAAAAATTAAAAATCGTTAGTCACAATTTTTTTTTATAAGCGTTTTTAGTTCAAATTTTTACGAAATCTGTCGAAAACGCGAAAATTTGCAAGTAATTTTGAAGTTGAAAAATCATAAAATTTTTTTCTTTTATAACTAAGTTTTGAAAATTTGGTACAAGGTTCTCCATACATTTTTCTTCAAATATCTGTAAAAAAAACTCTACCGGATACAGACAAAAATTTTTTATGAGTGTTTGAAATTTAAATTTTTAAAAAACCGCGTTAAATAACAGTTTAGCCTCAAACGATTTTTGATATTTGTTATTATTCAAAAAGTATAAGTCGTAGATACTTGAAAATTTTACCAGTTATTAAGATTCGCGTTTTCTTTACGTGATTTAAATTTCAAAATATTTTGACTTTTTTTGAGCTATTTATAGACAACTGAAATTTTCAATTTTTCTGAAAAAATATTTTTGAAGTGTCGATAAAATTTTTTTGGCCCTATCAAAATACTTGAAAATTTAATACAAAGTTCCTCATATGTTATTCTTATAGTGATTAAAAAATTATAAGAATACATAGGCACAATTTTTTTTTATTAGCATTTGAAGTTCAAATTTTGACGAAAATTCGTCAAAATTATGAATATTTGCGAAATATTTGAAGTTGAAAAATCATAAAATTTTTTGTGATAATAACTAAGGATTAAAAATACAACACTAAGTTTCCCATAAGTTTACCTTCAAGTATCTATAGAGAAAACTCGAAGCATCATTATAGGAAAAATTTTAAGTGCGTTTGAATTTTAAATTTTAACGAAATAGCGTAACGATAACGATTTATCCTCAAACGATTTTAAATATTTGTTATTATTCAAAAAGTATAAGTCGTAGATACTTGAAAATTTTACCAGTTATTAAGATTCGCGTTTTCTTTACATGATTTAATTTTCAAAATATTTTTTAATATAAGCTGGTTTTTTTAAACCACCTTTTTCACCAACCACTAGAAATTATATCCTAGGCTGACAAATCATCTTCGTTCAGAATCGTTTTTCGTATACAATGATAACTATCATTGGATTCAAATTTAACACTCCTATAATATATAATAATGATCCATACGGCACCTAATGTACAGCAGAGCGGTACTCACTTGCCCACTTTTTTATATTTTATACTTGGACACTCTACTCGTGATGGCTTAAGATTGTTAGTAATAAAATTTTTTTATAAAGCGTTTTTATATAATTTTATTGAAGTGCATATTTCGCAATTTCTTAACACTTAAATCCATATACATATTTAATACAACCTTTTTAATTTATGAAATGTATAGCCATCAGGGCTAACATTATCATAAGTTTTTTCTCAATCGTATATCTTGATACAATTGTGTAACATATACATAAAAAAAATATGTTGAAAAAAAGCAATGGCAAAGAAAATTTCATAAGACACATTTTAATTATCATTAATGGATAAATATGAAAACAACCAACACTAACATGGCTTAAATTTATTGATGAATTATAGACTATAGTACACACATTTTTAGCGTTATTTATATTATATTTTATTATTATAATTAAACTTTTAAATGCGTCGATGTTTTAATCATTATAGTCATTACATATTGATATAGTACAAACAATGATGTGTATGATTTTTAACTGCAACAGTTAAACTTTTTTACTGACTCTTAAATCTAAATGAGTGAGTATAGGAAAATTGTATTATATGTATCTTACGATAAGATCCAGACATGAAATTTGATTGCACTAAATAAAAAATTCACATGTGATTTGACACAAATTTGAATTTTGGCACGCATTGTAGATGCACGTAGAATGATAGCATAATAATGATACCGATGTCCTATCTCTAAAAATAACATTATTATTTAGTATATTATGTGATATGGAGATTTGAGACGTTTTCCGGAGGCGGCGTTTGTTTAAACGATAATCGTATATGTTTATTATTTTAATGGTACAGTCTTGCACGACCTTTGGCCACATAATAGGTAAAAGCTGTATTTTTATTAAACCATAATAAATGTGAGGGTTTGACGACTCGTTTCAACCGTCTTTATAATATATGTAATATATATATATATATTTTCTTCATATTATTGTATTTTTTTAAAGAAAATTATCGCGGATACGTTTAACCATATACCTATATGGAGATAGTAAACTGCTTAACTGGTATACCTATATGAGTTTAATGTACCTACACAATATGTAATCGTTGACGACTAATATATTATTATTTGCCATAAAATAAACATGAAACGCTGCCGGGTGGAGATATGAACGCGAATACTACAGTAAAATATTATATAGTTAGACCGAGTACAGAGTAAGTATACCTACGCTCGTCTTTTTGCAACTAATATAATATTGTCCTTAATCCTTATACAGTTACAGATTTTCCTATGAAAAAAATATATCTTCGTTCCTCTCTATATATTATAATATAAAATACACTTGTAATTATATTATTGTTGAATGACCTTAATATAGATAAAATAATATAAATATATAATGTAATTCTTATTTGAAAAAAAAAACAGTTCCGTAAGTCCGCTTAAGCCACCGGAGGCTATTTATATATAATTAATAAAACTTGATATTTTATTTCATTAGTACCTATTATTTAATAGGTTTTTTATTTGCTTTTTGAGCTTATTTACTGAGATTTTAAACTCCTATGTGGCATGCACTATGCGTATAGATGCTTAAATAAAATATGTAGGTATAAACACACACGCATAAATGATTTTTTTTTCAAGAAAATCAATGTATACCTACTTGGTTTAGTAATTTTAATGATATAGCAATAATAATAAATATGTTGCGCAACAAGTCGTTACGTAAACAGAAAAAAATTAGGGTGGAGAGAGAGAGGTTAAAAATCATAATTAATATAAATAAAAAACTAAAAGTTCTAATTTATAAACAAAAAATTCTTTCTCGTAGTTTTATGTGGAGACTGTAGAGAGTAAAGGTATTTTATTATTAGGTAATACATTAATTATAATTGACAATTCACACTTTAGTTTTAAAAATTCCAACCTAACTGAGCATAACACTTATAAACAATTATAGTTTATTAGTTTAGCTAAAATCAGAGTAGGCATTGCAGATTTATTATATACCTACGTTTATAGGCTGCTGCAGTTTGCCGCTGTTATCGAATCGTGATTTTATCGTCGTTTGTTTTGAAACACAATACAATCGTGTTCGCACTATTAAATCCACGTACATATTCAAACACTCGTAGTATTATAGATATTACTCATGTCATAATCATAAATAAACTTTAACTACGTTTTGTGACTAAAGGACAATTTCTGACTCTTAAATAAATATAGGTATCTCTTAGTCAACACAGCTATATGCGTGATAATCTCTTCAACCACTTGTCCAGTTGAAATTACTATAATTAGAAATGTTGCCATATTTAATAAATAAAATATACGTAACTTACGAGTACTATGTATTATATTATGTTTGATATATAATATATTATTATTTCATCGAATTTTATCACTTTTTATTAGTTTATTATAATTATAATTATTATTTAGATATTTTTATTAAATTAAAAGCCAAATAATTTATACTATAATCCAATATAAATAAAATATATTATATTTTCAATGAAAATTCCATTGCGTGAATAATGTAATATAACATGCAATATTATAAAACATTTTTAAATAAAATTTGCAAAGGAAAAATGAACAAACATAAATTAAAACATTTCATCAGTGATATGTATCTCGGTTTTATAGTGCGCCTCAATTAACTGGCAAATCGACATTTTTGTACCTCGTTCTGTGAACTAATTTGTCCGAGATGGATATCTAATTATTAATTAAAATACATTTGAACGTTACTATCAATTTACTCTTTAAATTTTCCTGATATTTCTAAGAACATATTCTAAAACTTTTAAAAATTGATTAGGTAGTTTTGGAGTCTATTAAATACAAATATACATAGATGTTTGAATAACAAACATAAATTAAATAAGTATAAGGTATTTTCTTGTAATTAAAAAAAAATCTATAGTAATACATGATGGATAAGCTATTTTTTATAGTCTATAGTACTGTATACAAATTTATAAAATTGTATTTTCCTTAAATTATAGCAACGACCGCATGTATATACATTATACATATATACTTATTGAATATTCGTTTTTCGCGAGTCAAATTAAAATTCGTGTATATGAGCCAAAACCATCCTATTGTATAATATCCTATATAGTGTTGACTATTGAACCTGTAATATTTGAACCCTGGATTTGGATTTTATCAGATTATATATTGGTTCGAGGAGAAGTTTTTAAAGAAAGGTTCTAGTTTTAATACGTTTGAAATCGTAATCGTCGAGAGCGGTTATCCAAAGTATGACGTTTAGTATTGTCTGTGTTGATCTACGGTATTTATATTAGGTATGCTTAAGTAATAACAACGTTTTGTTTAGAGGCAGAGGTAGATGATTCATTATGTGACGATTTATTTGTTTGTAATGACTTTTTTAATCATTATGTTGATAAAACTAATACTTTTTGGTATAAGTAATTAGTATTTAGGTACTGTGTTGAAGAGTATACATATATATTATGTGTACAGTATACTCGTAATAAAATAATCATAGCACACTCGCAAGCATATGCAACTATATATATATATTTATTTTCATAAGCGAAAACATTAAATCTTAGATGAAATTTGTTCGCCTGATTGCACACGATGCTGTTGTCGCAAATAACGGAATAAATTCCGTTGTCACGTCTTGTCTCACGTAAACATAAGCGTTGATACTTATTTCTGCACGCGGGAGAGATCGGAGTGACGAGATCTTATCACATCTCGTATTGCGCTGAATTAATATATTTGTAGGTAAACATATATCCATTACAACAAATTTATTATAATGATAGTCAAATAAAAATTTGTATAAGTTATATTATTATTTATTATATATAGTTAAATAAAATCGTACATTATGCAACCTTTTACACCTTAAATCGAGTTATAATACATATACATACTGTTCGCGTTGTATGTATAACATATAATGAATATTATTATAGTGTTATCATAAAAAGATTAAAACTATTTTTTTTTTTTAATAATCATTTTTGTATCAAAATTTGTCTGCCAATCAGATTCTCACAACTAATTTTAAATAAAGTATGTAAGTTATTTTTGGTTAATTTTTTGTTTGTCCAGTAAAATATAAAATTTATTATATATTCACTGATGATAGTTGTAAAATAGTTGTACTTATTTGTAATCATAGTTTAAAAATTGTAAATATTTAGGTAGGTACCATTACATTTGGGGATTTATGACGATAACTATAGTTATATACGACAATAATATAATAATTTGGTGGTTATCATTAATGTCTGGTAAAATACGTTAATACCGTAACATAATATGTACTGTATTGTATAATAATATATACATATATACATATATAAATCGTAAATCTTACCTGGCATCTTTTTAATATTGTTGTAAACATTTTAACGGTTAAAGAGAAAATGTACACTGCTGTTTGTTTCTATAAAATTGAGTAGTTTAATATCACAAATGGGTAAATTCAGTAAGAGAACTTTTGATTTTTATCCATCCTGTTAAACTTGTGCAGATTATGAAATGGACAGTGCGTATATAATAATATTATGTCCCGCAGAACATATAATGAATCACCCTGCGCCAAGATGGCGCAATTATACATGCCTATTATACACTACAGGACACGCGTATTGCGCATATTATATTTATAGATAATACACAATATATATATATATATATATATATGATACATCGTACATGTATATATGGGATAGAGCAGTCGCATACTTGCGGTAGTTAGCCCTTGAGGCTTACTGCTTACATACACACGCACTGTTTTACGCAGTATTATTATTTAATGTTTAACAATTCTGTAGCGTCAGCGTATGATTTACGAGGCCGTAATACGTCATGGCGAAAAACGTAACATTTAATAAATTTGTGTTAATATGTAAAAAGCATTTTAATGTGTCAGTCGGTTCATGACTGGGCCAAAAAGGACGTCTGATGGAGTGTGCAATTATCATTTTTTTTTTAAGAAAACATAACCGTTGACTAACGCCATAAAACTATATTATTTCTAAATACGTATAGGTAGACATATATATGTATATTCTTAAATCAGTGAAATTTATTCAAGGATATAATAAGATTTGTTAATGTTATATTATTAAAGGTAAAATTAAACGAGATACATTCGACTAAGAATTTCAGTCAGGTTAAATAATTAGCATTTGACAATAACTTTAGAATTAATCACGTGAAGTTATGGATAATCTTTATTTTGAAAAACAAGGGATTTATAAACCAAAATCATTTTTATCAATTTAAATTTTAAATAATGTTTTATGAATATGTTTATTATTGATATTTAATAAACCTATATTGTAGGATATCTATACGAAGTAAAAAAATATCTAGTTGGTAGCAATTCGATTAATCACTGGTAGTATTATTGTCGCTCGAACTGTATATGTTTCAAAATAAATGTAAGACTATCCGCGGGTTACGGAGACAGAAAATTTGAAAATCTAAAGTGACTCGATCTAATTTCAAGACTGAAACTCGAGATCAAAAATCGAAATACCATGAAGAAATACTGTGGATGCGAGGAATTTCTTTTTTGATCCGATGTGGGTACATAAATTTAAAATAAATACATAATATATAGAAAATCGCAAACGTCGACAATCATTCCTATATATGTAGCGATTTTAGCTACACAACACGTCAAATGCGATCGTGATTCATCCTACGCGTGCGTGATAAATAGAAACATATATTATATTATATTATTATATATATTATATCACAGCTTATGTTTATTACATGTATTAATTATTATGTACGAAAACAGCATGAACCACGTGCTTATAAATTCCGCAGCCATGTCAAACGAGCTTTACGTAATCGCTGCTACATGAACTCAGTCGACGACAATGTTGACGTTGAATGACGATATTTGGTGGTATGGAGAAGATGATGAGTGGGCCGTGAAAAATATAAAACATAACAGTACAATGTAAATGCTATATATATATTTGACCATACACATATTAATCATATTAAATAGACCGATTCCCAAAGCATAATATGCTCACTCTCACTTTTTCCATTAACAATGAATTTAATCGTATTCTGATTTTCAATACTTTAAATTATACTTATAAAGATCTTATTTTCAAATATTTAGATTCTCATACCATTTAAGGATTGTCTCATGGCAATACGAACTTTTAATTTTAATTTGAGTACCTATACCATATATTATTGTATATTGAACATATAGATTCGATATTACACTAGTTTTTATTTTTATTAAACCATTTTTAAGGACAATCATCCTTATTATTACTTCATATAACTTACACAATATTAATAATTCAAAAATCAATGGTTTGAATTTTGAATTAAGTACATATAAGCATTTTTAGAATTTGTTCTCATTTGATAAAAATAATAGTTTCTATTACCCTAGGGTACTTCTTAAACGGTATACAAATCTAAATAACTAAATAAAACGTGTATGGTGTTTATGGATACTTAAAAATTTAAAAAATTAGAATTATTTGAATAATTTTATTAATCTAGAAGAAATTGCGGTGTACACACTTGGGAATTCAGCTGTACCGTGGCGGGGGACGATAGGAATTTCGCTGCAAGACACGAGAGACGGACACCATGAAACGTGTTGTGTTTCTAATGATTCCACGGTGATTTTTTTTTTTATCATGTATTCCGTACGATCGTGACGAGAATATTATGCTGTAAATAGTTTATGCGCCGCGTAGACGAAAACGGGTCTACTGCAGTTTAATATAAATATAAATATATATATATATATTTATATAATACAGACACAGCAGTAATATATTAAATCTTTATGTGATACAACGACTTGCGCGACCAGCATCGTTGTCGAAGAGGCTGCCTTGACTTATATATAATATACATCAACGAGACACACGTGACCCGTATGTGTGTGTACACGTACATCCGAATCGTATCAAACCGCTTCTCCTTATACAAAAAATAAAAATAATACTCGTCATTTCAACCGTATCTATCGTATATATTCCGCGATATATACCTATAACTGCGTGCGATTTTAATTACTCGCGTTCCAAGTACGCTGCAACTTGCAGTGGTCGGAATATTTTAAGTCGAGCTGTGTCAGTGTCACGATTCCATGTCCCGGCTTACGCATTGCATATGGTAATATATTATATGATAAATGATTGTGTGCGTGTGTGCAATATGTATACTGTCTATATTATATATCGACCAAAATACATTCGTTGTCTACATCTGTTTAATAAAATACTTAATATACATACCTAATATAAATTATAGCCTTATAATATTATGTCTTTAACGCAGTCGATTCATCTAGGCGAGGTCGACAACACGCATCGCATCGGGTGACACAACGAGTTCACATAGTGACTGCATTAAAGTCTCTCATACATTTTATCAAATGTAAAAACTAGTCTTATTTTATTATCATTCATTATTAATTTTTTTTTGTAATCTCTTATATGCTATTTCATATAAAAGCACGGCGTAAAAGAGTTTATTGGCTTTTCAAAAGCTATTTATTTTTTATCCTTTTTTTTATATACATCACGATGCCTGATACCCTCTTAAATACGTTTCGGCCTTTAACGCGTTTATTAACTTTATGAGTAATTCGTCCAAATTTTATAGAACAATACCTGTAATTTTGGAATTCGTGAGCTTTGCGTCCTTGCTTTGACAACATCTTTATAACTGTGGTTTTTGTGTTAATTTATCCAGTTTACTTAAAACAAGTACACTTTATACTAGTCATCAAAAATAAACAAGATTATGAAACATATAATGTACAAAGCTATAGAATCATAAGGTGTAACGTGTACAACAACTATAAGTGTATAAATGAATAGCAGATCTAAGTAGATAAATAAAATTAAATCACGTTTTTGTTTTTTTAAATAAACTGAGGAAGTTGCTCATTTGTTTTACAGAAAAACGGATGATTATAATAATATATGCAACAAAATTTACCTACTATACTAACAGTATTCTGCAGTTATCTAACAGCGTTGATGTTAAGCTAGTCGCTCCGTTGCTAATTCCCGGATGGGTGATCTCCTTGGAATTTTAGCAATACACACAAAATATTTTAATAAAACCATATTAATGTATCGTCGAAATAACTAGTATCTAGCTGTATCTCTCTTAATATATTCTAAAACAATATTCAGCGAAGGCTGCAGGTAAAACAGCAATAAATAAATAAATAAATAATTTATTGTACAAACATTTTTTTTTCAAATAATTGAATTCTAGCTAATACGGTTGATATAATTAATTTGACAATAATGTATAATAAATAAATTAAAACAGGCTCTAGGTATAAACGACAAAAAAGGATTGAGCGTGTGCATTGCCATATTAGTGTTCGCCAACACATTTGTTAATGTAAGACTGCACTACAATAAAATAGATATAACTGTATTACATATGTTATATCACTCTATATTGAGCGTAATAATACCGTTGATTGATTGCTCTATTGTATATCAACGATGTTATTATTATTATTTTAACAAGCCGACGGACACAATACAAAGTGTACAATATTATTGTTATTATTAGAAATTCGTTTAAATAATAGCGGAAAATTCTCACTATCGAACAAGAATTCAATATTTCCATATACGTAGGTACTTCGAAGATGTAACTTACGCGGATAGGAGGATACAACACGTAAATCGTAATTGTACAGACAACGTTGGGTAAAAATAAATTGTATAGGTATACCTATTATAATTATTGATATTATATATATACGAGTAGGTAATCACATACTATGATTTATGAATATTAGTGTAAAAAATATCACTGATATTATATATATAGTATATACTCAATGATAATATACATGATAGAAACAAATACACATTTTATTTTGAAAAATGTATTTTCTTTTTTTAAGTGGGTGTAGTATACCTTGCTTAATAGTTAGTTGTGGTTTGAAAGTATTATAGTGGTGCAATGCATCTATAGACAGTAGACACCTACCTTTTCAATGGCTAAAAATAACTTGTCAACTGATAATAACTGTATGAATTTCGATCACGACTCATTATCTTACGGCTTAATCTTTACCTTTTAATTACTATTAAATCAATAAAATTATTTACTTCATTAGTAGTAAATATATGAACAAAAAACAATATATAAATCATAATTCATAATTTACTTTTAATTGATTTATGTAATCATGTTAATAAGTTTATACTGTATTCGTTATTGCTAAATAATTAATTTACAACATTTTTTAGTAGTCTAATTATCGGTGTTATTCTTTTTGAAACTTCCTTTTATGAAATTTTTATTTTATTTTTGCAAATATAATCCGGTCATTTGGATGTTATCAATCGAAAGTTTTTGTATATACCTCGTATAATTAAAATAAATTAGTCAAATCAGAGTATATCAAAATACCCACAAAAATTATAAATAATAACAGTTTTGCAACGCGTTGTGATCTATACTGGTATATATTACTACGTTAGCACTGCAGTGTTCATACGAGTAATATGCCCGATGCAGATCATTCGAAGTTTTCACGATCTCATCGAAACGATAGTCGTGACGATTTCCTTTGTATTTATGCGTGTGTGTATGTGTGTGTGAAGACTGTGAGAACCGCCGAAGAAATTACTTCATCTTGCGCCTAGAGACCCGTTACTTAACAACCACCGACCACCGCGACCGTTGTCATAATTCTAAGTATTTATTATTATATTTTACTTTTTAATAATGACTTGGCCGTTGTGTGTTCGCGCAAGCTCATTAAGGCCACTGTCGAAAAAATATAGTACAATAACCGTGTGGCAACACCGCGACTTAGTGTACGAGTGGGTTTATCCGATCATAGTTTTCAAATGTTATATTGTAATTTGTAATGCCTACATTAAAATATGTACCGTACCGAATGTCATATAATATTATGTAGTGACCGATATGTTAACGTCTTGTTTTTGTTTTTCAGAAAAACAATTTAGCTTCACGGAAAAACAGAGGTATGATGGATGGTTCAACAATCTGGCGCATCCGCAATGGGGTTCAATCGGTATGTCAAAGCTTATTATTTTTCCCATTATATTATATACCCAATGGCAGATCGTAGCGATTCGACGAATGTCAGAAGATATTCGTCGTGTCAACGTCGTTCGCCATTGTTTAGTAGTAAGCACGTTTAATAAAAAATATGAACACGCCGTAGTCGTCTGGTTGTTCTCTCGCTGATTGACATCGGCCGTATTATCATATTATATTATAATAATAATATATTATGTATATATTCAGTATAAATGTTATTGTTATATTCTATACGTCTCCGCGATCTAGATAATATAGTGCAATAGTCATTAATAATAATGTATCGCCATTCGCCGCCAACGACAACCAATAATATATAATATTATGCCGTATTTTTAATCGAACGAAGGTTATACAATGCAAATTGTATAAGTACGATATTATAGTATAATATATATATTATTATTATTATAGTTGTATTTGGTTGTAGGTTTATTTGTTGTTTATTATTGTTATACATTTCAAAATTTTGTGTATATTTAAGTTGAATATATATTAAATATACATATAAACGATGCAGCATTAAAAACAAGTCGTAAGAAACTAACGAAACTCGCTAATCCTACGCACGGTCTTATTTTTTTCTGCTGTTGAGGGCGTTTGCACGCTTTTATTAATCTTTTTAATTTATTATATCCTTTGAATCTATTCCATTTCCATTGACTCATCGATATCAGTTGAAATATCTTTCCCTTTGATCGGTTGTTTTTTTTTTGTGAGAGAGCGGTTTCTGGTCATGATTTTTGGTGTAGGATTTGCATCCGTTCGCTAAACGTGCATTGCCGGGTGTATTCAATTTGCACCTAAAATATATGCAACATGCGTGTGATTTACTCATGCGACATTTTTGAAATAAACTAATGTTAGTTAATGTTATATGTAAGTATAATATGTGTCTAATATAATTATAATTAAAATAATAATGAGTTCACTGTTTTTGTCAAAAATTAATGGATTTAATACTATATTATAGTGTATAATAATAAAATTACGATAGATTGGACGCCAATTTTAGTTTAAATTATCAGATAATGGTAGATTGTTAGAAATCCCAAAACATTATTATTATTAATTGTATTCGAGTTTGTCAAGTCTCGACGTCAATATCGACGAAATAATCAAATACAAAAAATCTAATAAATTGGTGGGTATTCACTATGCACTTTGATGCAAATTACAAACACTATTTTTGCCTACTAGCAGTGGTGTAAATTACGTATCTTTATTTTAACATCAGTAGTTAGCACATTAAAAATATTTTATATTTAAGAACATTCTGTTATTTGGCTTATTGTATGACCTCTATAGATTAGTGTTTTATTCGTCACTCATATTTCCCATTCTTATTTCGCGCAGTCACATTCAGAACGGTTTTTTTTTTTTAAAAAAAACTAATAGATTAATATTTTACCTTCAAAAATAGATAGTTATGCCCGTCGGTCACTGTCTTTTTGCCCATTAGTCGTGTCGTCCTCTTATTGCTCCGTCGTCGTGTTACTTCTGAATTACGTGCAGTTTTCGTGGTTTCCCCGTCGTAATAACGTGACCAAAGTAATCATTCTGATTGATTACATTTTTGTGGTCGACGATTGTTGCAGCTTGTCGTTCGGAACATGTCAATGTCACGGACTTGGAATAGACGAAATAATAATATAACTTTGCAGTCGATGCTATAGGTGCAGTGAGAAATTCTCTCTTTCTCTCGTTCACAGTACAGTAGGATCGTCCATATACACAACATATTATGATGATAAGTGATAACCTACTCTGTTGCATATTATTATGTGTATTAATTTGCTGTACAAACTTCCTATACATTTTACGATAGAATAAATTATACATCATTCTTGCGATTACGACAATTTCACACACACACAATAATATATTCGCATTGTGAGATGAGGAATGATAATTATTTATATTGTATTAATATATTATATTACATAATATATATTTATACATACACACGCTTACAGTTCATATACGCATAATATAGTACACCTACGTTGTAAATTTGTAACGATTAACCGAGTTCCGCGATCGAGCAGAGATCTCACGTTTAATTGAGCTCTCGAAAAAATTCTCGTGATTATATTATATTTAAATTAATCAATTTGAGTTATAACTCAAACGTGCCAAACGTGTAGGTACAAGATTTGTAGTACAACAATGATCTACTTATCAGACAACAGTGCCACGAACGTTGAGATAATAACAATAATTAGGTATTGTACCGTGAATGTTTTCAAATATTATATGTATATAACACTCGTTTATACATACATACTTACCAGCTAAATATTCATAAATTATAATCGCGAGAGAATAATTCACAACAGATTGATGCACATCCGAAAATATATGACATGAAATAATGAATTAAATCGAATCACATAGATAAACGCTAAAAATTATTTAAGAATTCTTTTTAAAAGGCACTAGTAGGTATAACATATTATGATCAATGATCATAATATGTGGTATTCGTATATATTCTTTTATTTTATCTAAAAGAATGTAATTCGAACATTACCTTTTACTGGCTCTAGTGCAATTAGTCAAAAATAAGTGCAATTCGACCTTACCAATGTAGTTACGCGTCACCCGATTAATATATAATAATATTATTATTTCCGGGCTATTGCTTAGTCACCACCGTCACTTTATATTATAATCATTAGTGTATCGAACTATATATTTTCAATAGTCGATTGAGTGACGCATTGAAAACAAGCGTTGGATTATTTTATTTATTCATTTTTTTTTTTAGTTCAAGCAAAAATGTAAAATTGGTTTCCAATTTGTAGATTTTTTCAAACTTTTTTTCAGTCCTCAGACATGTTTATTGCTTATGACTTTGTGGTAAGATACTTAAAATCATTATTTTTCATTATTTCGTAACATAATTACCAAATAGATTTGGTAACATAACCTTATAAATGTGATTTTACGCTAAAAAAATTGTGAAACAATTTTAAGATATAAAATTGTAAAACTCATTTAACATTATGAAAACACATTAAAACCAACTGTTTTATATACTAAAGTCTCTTTAGAGCAATTCTTGTATACCTACATTGTCAAATAAATGATGAAATCGAGAGAAATGTATTTCAAAATAAATGTACTTTTTTTTTAAAATCGCTATATATTAGGCGATTGAATAAAAAAAGTTTAGTTAGGGAAAATATATTATATCCTGTCTGAAAATATGTTTATGTTAAAACAATTAATTACTAAAACATAATATATAGTTGTAGTTATAAATAGGTACGTATAAACATGATTTATATTATTTTAAATTAACGTATTATTTTTCTAATTTTCTGTAAAAAGCTTAATTATAACAATGGATGCTTTAGTTAATTTGTCAAGTTAAAAGTTAGAAAAATTAACTTTTTAGCACAGTTTAAACTTTTTAACTAGTTAATGATGCCCACCTAGTTGTACGTTGTCAATTTCCCACCGCCCGCTGCTGATCAAATCGATTATTTTTAACGAACGATAGCTGCAGCAGATAGTACCTATTGTGCTGTTTGTACTGTTCTTAGAATTCGCGTGTGCCAGTCCAAAAACGGAT
Organism: Aphis gossypii; assembly: GCF_020184175.1. Taxonomy (NCBI): domain Eukaryota; kingdom Metazoa; phylum Arthropoda; class Insecta; order Hemiptera; family Aphididae; genus Aphis; species Aphis gossypii. The sequence continues at coordinate 25,466,353 of NC_065531.1, forward strand.
TTCGTCGCCCACCAGGAACGGGGAATATTATTTTTTCCCATTCATTATTCACCACCAGGTTTAATTATGTCAAACTGATAGAAGTGAAAAACAAAAATAAATAAAATAAAATAATGTTGTGCAATAGTTCTCCAAACGTAAGGCTTTGGAGCTATAAGCCTTATGAAATCTCGCGACTGGGAGGGGCAGACGACGACAACGTAGGAGGTGACAGATGTTAATGTGTCTTAATGATTCGATAAAAATAAATATTGTTTAGTTAATACATAAAATAATAAAAGGGACGATCACCCTGATAATCACTACGTGATTGAGATTCTGCGATAGAACATAATATTATTTATTACAGAACTATTCGTTATACATACATTATTATAAAGCTGTTGTCTTGTCCAGCACGTAAATGATTTAATGATCTACGGTTAAAATATAACATATAGGGGCAGCCACGTCATATAGTTTCGGAGTTTATATAATATTATATATATATATATTTAACTGACACGATCAAACCGGGCGAATTATTATTAGACAAAATTTAATTACATTTGCATAATACACGCATACCACTGAACAGGTATAGGTAGGCGGATTTTCACGTCGTCGGAATCCGCGGTGAAGAAACCGCAGAGACCAGCAACTATTGGCTAGCGTTTTTATCAAGGGCGAATTATTCCTTGTTCGAATCTGAAGCAAGGTCATCGTTTCGATAAACATACAATAAAATTGAACATAGTATATATATATTATATTAATATCCAGCTCCGTGTATATACTGTTCATAATATAATATACGAGTTAACATAACATAGGCACCGCGTGGATATTAATTATTATATTGGCGTATTTATATAATGTTGTAATTGTAAATATGCGTTATATATAATATTCAATAAATGATTATCGACCACATAATATTATTTCGATGACGAGATGGTTACATTTCTTCATTCTTGCTGCAGACGAAAACCAATGCCACCGAGGCCGCGTATTCGGTCGTATAGGTGAACGTACAACGATAATAAATCCTCCCGGGCACAGCAGCAGCTGTTCCAACACGACACTATAATATTCTATATATAATATAATTAAAATAATAATAATAGTCACGAAAAAAGTCTATGGATCTAACAGAAAATAAAAACAAAAATTCATTAAATTACTAGCCATCGAATATATATTCCACGTTCTTCTTTATTCGAAGGATGGCAAATCTATGACACGCGAACACTTACTTAATATTATAGTTTCAAGTGATACGAAGGAGTGTCTTGGTACACCGAGTACGATGAAATTATTTTTTAATAACTAACTAGTGTTTTTTGTTTTATGCAATTTTATTTAATATTGATTTCGTTATCATCTATATGTGATGTGCAGCAAAATGTCAATATTCGACTATTTTGAACGGCACGACGGATAAGATTAGGTGCGTTTTTTTATTGATCATTCGTTTTTTGTAAGCACACGCTGGCGCAAACGAATCAATCGCAATTTTTTATTCAATACGTAGTTACAAAAAAAGTTAGGTTAGGTATATACATAATATTATATTAGACCAGTGGCATGGCAAAGTAATAACATCGGTAGCCATGTAGTTTTTAAGTGTTAACACCTGAGCATTAATTTAGTATTATCTAGTATTTTACTATTTACTACGCGTAAAATATAATTAAAAATACATGACAGAAAGTGCTTTATCGGGTTTTTCGGGTTTTTCGGGTGGGTGGAAGATTAAAGACGTGGCTCTGAGAAATTTTAAGTTCGACATTGCACGATGAGTCTCTATAATATGCATAGTTCCCGCGAATATCATCAAATGTCCACACGCGATAGTGTTTATAATTGACAGGAATACGGCACGCGATGAAAACGTGTGTGTAATCACTCGCTAACAACATTATAATTTATTATATTATATCGTTACCGTCTATGTCACGTGGTCGTGATTATGTGGACGTACAGTGTGCAAAATGTTTATGTTATTATGATAATATATGTAAACGAATATTATGGATATTTTAAATACATATTTGATAGCGCCCGGCACGGCAGTATAACGTTTACTATATCGAGTAAGATATTATATATATATACACGCTATGTACGCATGTTTGAATTCGGAAATTTCATGGACAAAAGAAAACTAATAATATAGGTACGTTACTCTAAACGATTTTTTTTTTTTTTTTGATTAAATTCGCTGAGTATATGTAGCTGTGTTAGTGTGTTAAAGTATATTATACGAATTTAGTAGATTCGCATCGATTGACGAATTATATTATAGTATAAAGTTTGAACACGACTAGTGAACTTATAATAATATATTATAATATATTTAATATTTATATATACACAACAATACAGCGGGCGTAACAGTCGAGTACGTATAATAGGTAGGTACGCAGAGACGAGGGAGTGACGGCATATCTTATTAATTCGTAATACTTAAATTATAGCACATTATTAGCACGCAATGGACGTATATATGTATTATAACGATTAAGGTATTTAACGGAAAAGGAAAAAAATCATTACAAAGTTGCGTAGGTTATATTAATGTAGTCGTCGCGGAAACTGTGATTATTCATGTACATGTGCGTATGTTATTGACGTGTATAGAGACTTTAACGCATATCCTGTATAATTCCAAATTCCGATTTTTAAACACGGTTAATTGTTACTCATTCGTCATTTCACACAATGATTGTAATTGGACACTGCCGAGAATGATTATGGGCAGTAATGAAATTGTATGGGTCGATATTATTTTGAACGAATTATGGTTTATTGTACCTTATATAGTGATTTTTGACAATGCCTAAGAAATGTAAGAAATAATACTATAAGATTTTTAAAAACATAAATATTGACTATATGCGCATTATAATGTGGTCAATGATTTTAACGCTCTTTTTAAGAGTGTACATTTTTTACATAAACTAAATATATACCAATAAATTAAATAACATTTAAATTAATTTTTACATAACAAATATACTATAGCATATGTTATTTTTTATGCACTGCAGGTACCAATTTTATAAGTCTTTCATTTTGCAATTGTTGTGGTCCAGTGATATTAATTTATTATAAACCTCCCGTAAAGTTATCTCTTTTTATTGGGAGTGTTTTAAAACATAATGAATTTCAAATCAAATTGTATGACTCGTGAAAGTTGATAAAATAATAAAACGAATTTTATGGTTCGTGAAAGTATTGACGTGGACATGACGGGGTGAGATAATTGAACCCTGCAGACTTTATCCCATCGAACTATCGAAGATTATAAACGAACGATCAATAATAAGATGACATTGACCTGGCGCAATGTATATAGATATTCAATAATTGTATCTTTTAATTTCAGTGGTTCTCTTTTGATCGCTAAATTATAATAGTTGCTTAAAACACATTTCTGAAATCCTAAAAATGAGAAATGTTTATCTTAAAAAAAAATGATAGATTATTTGTTTTTTTTTTGTGCAATTTAATTAATATAATATTGAATTTTATTTAATTTGGATTAGTTCACGGAGCTACTATAGATTATCGCTTTGTGGATCCTTTTAAGGATCGGTGGAATACGGTTTGAGAACCGCTATGGCTTAATATTTATTGACTCTCAGCTGTTGCAACAACAGCGACGAAGATATATTCTTGTGACTTAAATATAGAACGATTCAAGCCGTTGTAATAGGCAAGTTATATAATTGATTAATAACCGTATATTATGTTAATACTGCAGTGATATGCGTATAAATACACGTGTAAATATTATAAATCATTTTGCGACACAGACGTTATACATAATATTTGTATTTATTACAAAAGTAATAACATTTTAATATCAGGAAGTATAAATCATCTTACGTGGTTGCCACCGCTAGAATGAAACGGAACTGCAATTGAAAGACGCTTACCAGCTATATCTACTTACGACAGCCATGTACGTATATAATAAATTATGATAAGTGGTCACGTGGAAATTTTATCAAAGTTAAAAATCTATTTTGACATTCGGGCGGTATAAACAGTTAACGAGTAATATCGATATTTATCTTCTGTATAATATTATACCGTAATAGTAATATCTACAAGACATTGTGAAATACCTATTTCAGAGACATTTCGATGTGCAGTTTAACTATTTTTTTTCTGTATTTTATTGGCTTGCCAGAATTTGTAAAAACACATCAATGTCTTACTCACAATTAGTTAAAAGTTTTAATATACTTTAATATGTTATCGAAATTACCTATGCATGTCAAAAAATGTTTCATGCTTTCCAGATAATAATTATTTTATAATTATTACCTTTTTTTAGGTATAACAATATTATTATATTCTTAAAAACCACATTATAACAACAACAATAATACTTATATGTATATAAGTACATTATAACATTATACATATGTGGTTTTTAAGAATATAATAATATTATTAACCAGGAGAATAAATGTTGATAACCGGAAAACACATTCATTAAAAAGTTCGATTATGAAATGTAAATTAATCTATATTAATTCGGTTTGATAAAAATCAGACGTTTTTACGTCTTGATATTTTTAATCATTAGATGTCGTCGGGTTGATTATTCGTAGAGTAATTGTATAATATGTATTATATTTGTATTAGTTCAATATATCTACGCACATAATATATATTATTATTTGTGTGTACACAAAAATTCAAAATCCAATAAGTTAAGTCGATAATAATTAGTATAATTCAGTACGGTATTAAATAGTAAAATAAACAACCCTTTACCTCATACACTCGCCGTCGAACAAAATATATTATGTACCTACAATAAGAGTATGTATATACTAATTATTCATTTATTTTAGTTCATACTCGTATAGACAGTAGATCCGATGCTTCTGTTATATAGGTCAATTAACCGCCAGTCCGATAATCGGCGATACTATAAATCATATGTTAACACGGAGATTAGGGAACAGGATCTCAAATCGCTGCGCGCAAATACATATAATATTTCGTCAGCTATATCGATACTGGACGTACAACAGAGTCACCGCTCGAACGTGAATCTTTTTCAATCTCTTCTGGACCGACGCCCGCGGGCCAAGTCAATACGATGAAAATCGGCCTCGTGCCTCGGACTCTGCGCAAGTCCCGATGGCCTCGGTCGACTGTATATTTATCTTATTATCGTATATAATAAGCACAACACCCCACACCGATAAACGTGTTTTTCACACATCGGTCATCGTTCTCTTGTACTTATGCTGCGCCCGTGGCGCGTGCGCATGTCGTAAAGTAATATTGTCCTTTCAAAAAATTCAGCACACCGACATTAATAGTATAACGTTTTTCTGTATATTTGTTGTTGTTATTCCCGAACATCACAGTTAGTAGATTATGTTGTTTTATCATTTTTCGCGAATTGACCTTGTTTCGGATCTACCGAGTTTCGTCAGTGTCGCGCGTTCGATCGCGTGATGTTATATATATACAAACCAGACGTATTTTTTTCTTTTTTTACAAATCGTTATATTTTCATTGGTACGTCGCGTCGTTTCAATGTAAATTAAAAAAAAATGAATTGGTGTTTGAGTAATGACTTTTATGTAGGTACTTATTTTTTCTTAAGTTTTTTTTTTATATCGCACGCAGAATGCTTACACCGCACACGTACTAAATTTCTTGAGGCTCAAGGACGGTTCAATGCTTCTAGCATTACGCGCCCAAAAATATTTCCTCAAGGCAACCATACTTTTACCCTAAATATTTGTTTTTTTTTCTATATCCAGCACGTGATTCACACTTGGTGTGTTGTGTATAAATATAAACTTTATGTCATACCTATATAAAATATGAGTAAATAAATTCCATTGAATTCCATTTCCTTGGAATGATGTAACGTTATGATGTGGAAAATGGACAATAAATAATCGTGCTCAACTGGCAAATGCACCTAAACAACAAAACAAAACAAATGGATGGTATTATTTTCTCGTTATTTTTTTTTCTTATTATTCCGTTTATAAATTAGTTGTGAGATCGTGATGATGGTTTGGCCTCCATGGCCGTAAAACGAGTTGACATGAATTCATTCAAAGTATTTTCCTATTATACATTTAACTGCACAGATGCCTACTATACCTTAAAGTATATAGTTGTGTGCAAAACACTTTCGAAAACATAAAAACATAATGTACTAAAAAAGAAAAATTAAGTTTAAATTAACATACACTCAAACCATGTGTAATAATAAGCATTATAATAAACAATTCGACTATATAGTCAATAGTAGCTCGTAATGAGCTGGCTGAAAATAACAAGCCTATCATACAATTGAATTGTATTTAATATATATGTATGTATGTCAATGAGTCGCATACATTAGGAAAGTTAGGTTTAATTGATAAATTACTTTCCATAATGTTTGTATGATACTCTCCGAATGCTATAGTTGCGCAATTATATACTATTGCTTTTAAAACCACGATCATAAACCCAATGATCGAATAAGGCATAAGGTTAAAACGGGCACTTGAACTGGATCTCTCTGTCATTTGCGCGCATTCTTTTGTCGCAACAGTTACATTATTCAACTCAAGCAAACAATGGTCGGTTGATTTGCCGCGCCTTCGTCGTATAGTCGAATTTATGAATAGAACGGCCTCGGTCAAGTTGAGAACTAGAGTGTTTACCTTTTACAAACATTAATGATAATTCATTACATATCTGATGATGATTTTTTTTACACAAAAATAATGTATCCAAAAACCAAAGGCAGGATTAACTAGTTAAAAAAGTTCATTTTTTAAAATTTTTTTCTTTTATAACTAATTAATAACTAATTTTCTAATTAAATATAATTACTTAATACGTTCAAGTGTCCATAGTAACACCTTGACTTTTTCCACTTGAATTAAAAAACAGTACGTTTAGTTTTTATCTTGTTTATAGAATATAACTATAAGTTATAAGTAGTTATAGATAGTTAATTAATTAATTAATTGTTTTTTGTTTAGTCCACTGAAACTCTCTATCATTATAATATAATATAATATTTTAAATAAATAAATTAAAATTATTTTATTTTATAATTTAGTTGATATAAATACAGAATGGTCTAAATATATTTGGTAATTATGTAAAATAAGAAAAAAAATCTACTACGTAAAATTATTATAATTATTCATCATATTAACTTTTTAACTATTAAAATGAAATATTTTGTTTGTATGTTATTAACTCACAGCTTAAAGTTTTTAATATTGAATCAACTTAATTGACTCAGATAAATGTTTTGAATTAACTATTTTCATCGCATTTTTTTATGTCGACAGATAGTCACATGACCAGAAAAACACCTGCCAGTTACTCCGATGGGGTATACATGATGTCTGGTCAAGACCGACCAAGCCCCAGAAAATTAAGCTCGTTATTCATGAAAGGATCGGACGGTCTGTCATCATTGAAGAACAGAACTGCGATTTTAGCGTTTTTCGGTACGGTACCAGAATAATAAGATAATATAACGAATACCAACATTATAACGATTTTATAAAAATTAATTATTTATCATGTTGATATTCGACACAGGTCAAGTCGTGAGCTCCGAAATCGTAATGGGCAGCGAAAGCGGTTGTCCTATAGAAGTGCATCCAATTGAAATCGAAAAGTGTGACGAGATGTACGACCACGAGTGCGAAGGCGGTAAATCGATACCGTTCCACAGAGCTGGTTATGACCGGAACACCGGTCAAAGTCCAAACACGCCGAGACAACAGGTAACCACAAAGTAATTAATGGACGTGTAGTATTTTACACGATATAATATAAAAATGAATTTAATTTCAATTGTAATCATAGACCGTCCATATCTATATTATTAACATTATGCGTTATGAGGGTGCGATTAAATGACTGAGTGACCGATGCACACGCACAGTTAAATATATTATAATATAGTTTTAGTTTATACACACTACTATTAGTGCGTTCTATTGTGGATCCGATTTTAATTCATGAGGTCGGTCTATGAGCATATAAGTTCTTTTTTATTACATCAAAACTATATATTTCAGATAAACCGCGTAACCAGCTGGATTGACGGAAGTTTTATCTATAGTACAAGTGAAGCGTGGATAAATGCTATGAGGTCTTTTAAAAATGGTACGCTACTCAGCGAGCCCACTAATGGATTTCCAGTGAGGAACACGATGCGTGTTCCTTTATTCAATAATCCTGTTCCCAATATTCTGAGGACGTTGAGTCCCGAGAGACTTTTCCGTAAGTGACTCATAATGGTCTTTTGATAATATTTATATAACATTATATACTAAAATATTATGCTGTATTATCTCGTGAATCGTAATGATCGTATTCCCTTACAAACGGTGTTTTTAACCTGTACCAATCGCGTGTTTATGTGTATAGTATTGGGAGATCCCAGAAGCAATCAAAATCCGGCTTTGTTGTCGTTTGGGATATTGTTGTTCAAATGGCACAACGTGATCGCCGATAGGGTCCAGCAAGACCATCCGGACTGGTCCGATGAAGAAGTGTTTCAGAAAGCTAGGCGATTCGTGGTGGCAACTTTACAGGTATGTACTATACACGTTCGCCGTACGTCGATCATTATTTGTAAACGTATGATAATATTATTACCGTGTCGCTGAACATTTATAGTTTTATATATTATTTGCTTTCATTTTTCAGAATATCATTGCTTACGAATACATACCCGCATTCTTGGGAACAGAACTTCCAGAGTATACGGGCTACAAGCTAGATGTACACCCAGGTATCAGCCATGTGTTCCAATCGTCGGCCTTCCGATTTGGACACACGATGATCCCTCCTGGTATATATCGGAGGGACGGAAAATGCAACTATCGGAAAACAGCTATGGGGAATCCGGCTCTGAGACTGTGCGCTTATTGGTGGGATTCCAGTGTAAGTATCTATATTATATACCTACGTATAACATACTACCGACTCAACGAGTGAAAACAACTATACTATCTAAACTATAATTTGGATCTGTTTGCATATAATAACGTTTGCATTATTTAGGACGTAATGTCTGACAGTAGCGTCGAAGAGTTCATGTTGGGCATGGCTTCGCAGCTGGCCGAACGAGAAGACGCGGTTCTCTGTTCGGATGTCCGTGATAAACTATTCGGACCCAACGAATTTTCCCGGAGGGATCTAGGCGCACTCAACATAATGCGTGGCAGGGACAACGGGCTAGCAGATTACAATACGGTAGTGTTGGCGAAAGAGAGAAAAAAAGAGATAACCTCGTTATTTAGCAGTTTAGTAATAAAAGTTGGTAATATTGATTATGATGGCGTTTCCTAGATCAGAACGTATTTCGAACTGCCCCGAGTCGAAAAGTTCGAAGACATAAACGAGGAGCTGTTCCGACGCCATCCTGATTTGGCGGAAAAATTGGAAAAAGCTTACGGCAGTGTAGACAATGTGGATTTGTATATCGGAGGCATGTTAGAGTCAAAAGACGGTCCTGGTGAACTATTCACTGCAATAATAATAGACCAGTTCGTTCGAATCAGAGAAGCCGATAGGTTCTGGTTCGAGAACGATAAAAACGAGTGAGTTTTACGGTCGTTTTTAGTGAATAAAAACGTATCATAAAACATACTAAACTATTTTTAAACTTGTATTAACAGTATGTTCACGGAAGAAGAGCTTGAGTGGGTACGTTCGGTGACTCTGTGGGACGTAATAGTAAACAGTACAGATATAGAACCGGACATGCTACAACGGGAAGTCTTCTTCTGGAATGAAGGAGATCCGTGTCCACAGCCGGTCAAATAGAACCGTCCACATTAGAGCCATGTTCGTATCTAAAAGGATTTGATTATTTCGAGGTATTGTGAAATTTTAATTATTTCAATCATTATAAATGTACTGATTTTATTATTACTACGTAACGTCTAACAGCAAATCTCACCGATTATTCTGATTAAATATGCATTATAAATAACTAGATAAACTTACATACAACTTCTATTGACATGTAAAAATTAAATGTGAATAATAATTTTGCATATACACATACGTATTAACTATAAAACCAGTCTAGATGTAAATTAAGAATATGTTTTATCGTATAATATTATTTAACTTTAGTAATATTACAGTAATATAGGACATGTGTTAATAACGTTATTTTAATTATCATTAATCAAAGGAATATATTATGTTCGAGGCTTATTAATTACAATGGGCTTTGAAAACTTATAATAGTAAACTTCTACAAATTATGATACAATTATTATTCTTACAGTAAAATTATAAACTGTTACTTAAATTAATTGCAGGGAAACGAATTGGCATATATATACGTTTGTATATTTTTGGGAGTCGTTCCGCTCATTTGTGCTGGGGCCGGCTACGGTGTCGTAAAACTCCAGAACAAACGCAAAAGACATTTAAGGATGAAGCAAGAAGAAATGAAATCGGGAAATAAATCTAATGGAATAACAGTAGAGAAGATGTCGGTAAGAGAATGGCTGCACGCAAACCATAGACGTTTGGTGAAGGTGCGATTCGGCCCTCAAGACGAGATGCATACAGTGGACCGAAAGGGAGAGAAGCTGAGATCGGTGAATTTCGCCAAATGTGACACGATAACCGTTGAAGAATCACAGGTAACGACTGGTATAAAATAATTGATAGTGAAAATCTTTTTGTATGTAGGTACTGAGAACTGAAAAATGCTATCTCAAAACATAAAATTGACGATAGTACGGAAATCGATTTTAAACTTCAAACTTTTATACATTTTTTCATAATGAATTTTTTTTTATAGATAAAATTATTTTGAGTTAAGTCTTGTAATTTAGGTTTGTGCAAAACATGATAACGTAAAACTAAAAACAATAATATTAAATCAATTTTTATAAATTTTAATAATAAATTAGTAAATACTAGCCAGGAAACAAATTTCGGTTAAACAAAATAACATGTGATGTGATGTAAACACAAAATAGTATAGTACCTAGTATAGTAATGTTTTAATTTTTAATTTTTGATTTTGTTGATAAATGTACAGTTATAGTGATAAAGAATATTGTCTAAACTTTGCCAATCACTTTGTTGTATTATTGACAAAATTAGTACAAGATAGTAATTTTTAGTTATAATAAATTTATTTTATTGGGTGAATAAAATCTATTAGTGTGAATACAATAGAATAATAAATAAGAACCAATCATTTTATGATTTTATCCTAATTAAATAACAAATTTATGAATTGTGTTGACTTAAAAACTTTCATTCGTTGAAAACTTTTTTTTAAATGCCCCTAAATGATGTTTTGTGGTTTTGAATTATAGAGCATAGATTATTAAAGCTTTGTGTATAGTGCATACTGCATATACAAAACATACCTTTTGATTCCAAGCCTACAAAATGCAAATAATGTACTATTTTACTATATACAGGTTGATGGTAGCAAAAAAAAACGTCCATTGGTTTTGATTAGAGTGCCGAAAGATCACGATCTGGTGCTCGAATTCGACTCTGTGGGCGAGAGACGAAAGTTCATTAACAAGTTCGAAGCATTTTTGAATTCGCACAAAAAACATTTAGTCACACTACAGGCACCCAGAGACTTCCTATTGGCCCAAGCCGAAACGCGGGAGAGAAGACAAAAAAGACTAGAACACTTTTTCAGAGAAGCATACGCGCTCACTTTTGGACTTCGACCGGGTGACCGTAGAAGAGGTGACGAAGACGGAGACGTAAGTATAAAGTATTTTAAATTGTATCACGTAAAAGTACCATCTAATCTACCGATAATTTTTTTTTGTACTGAAAACTACATATATAATTATATTATAAGGAATTTATTAATTCAAATTCAAATAATAAATTTTCATTAACAGTAATCTATGTCAGTATATGTGATTTAATTTGTCATTTATCAAATTATTATATTAGCTATAGCTTATAACTATAGTTATTACTAGGAATATTAAATATAATATGTCCATATCACACTAACAATACCTATTAAGTATACAATTTTGGAATTTGTACGCAATGTATTATAATTTATAATGTATTATGTATACGATAATATGTAAGCCGTAAGGTATACACTAACGTTTAACAATAACGACTAAAACCTAAATATTGATTATAATTGAAAAGCAAATATTATAATTGTTCAGGTGGTCATGCGGACTTCATTATCGAAAGCTGAGTTCGCGTCTGCATTGGGTATGAAGGCAGACGCGGTGTTTGTCAGAATGATGTTCAACATCGTTGATAAAGACAGCGACGGGAGAATATCATTCCAGGTTTGAAAATCTTGATTTGTATTATTTGTGTCATGTTTACAGTAGTAAACGCCGTTTCCATATAATATTTTAATATACCTATAATAACTTGTAATGTAATAGACCATATTATTTAACCAATATCAATCATTTTTTTTCATTTCGTTATGTCAGTATAGTCAATATTTTTTTTATTAACAAGCTTAACCATGATGGTTTTTACTCGTAAGTTATTTAACTATAATAACTCTTGGATACTTAGAACTAATACCATTTATTTATTAATTCATGAAATATTCAGCTACCTTGTTGAGATGACAACCTATTCGTCCATTTTTTCAATAACCATTCAGTTGTTTTCAGTTTAATTAAAAACCAAATTATACACCCTATAATTAATTATATATTATTATTTGTTTATGAAAAAAATAATGATCACTGTTTGAAATGTTGACTATTTTTCACTGTTAATGAATTTATCATTAATATTTATAATGTTGCACGTGAATTATTGTATTATATACACTGTTTCCGTTATTATTAATAGTTGAATATTTGAACATAGGAATTTTTGGACACTGTTGTTCTTTTTTCACGGGGTAAAACTGAAGATAAACTTCGAATCATATTCGATATGTGCGACAACGATCGAAATGGAGTCATTGACAAAGGAGAATTCTCCGAAATGTTAAGGTCCTTAGTTGAAATCGCTCGGACCACTAGTTTGTCTGATGCTCACGTCACCGAACTGATTGATGGGATGTTCCAAGTACTGATAATAACAATAACAATTAAAAAAAAAATAATAATTAATTAAACTCAATCTTTATAGAATGTGGGATTGTCGAATAAAGATTTTATGACGTATGCAGACTTTAAGCTCATGATGAAAGAGTACAAAGGTGATTTTGTTGCAATTGGATTGGATTGCAAAGGTGCAAAACAAAACTTCTTAGACACATCGACCAATGTTGCACGGTAAAGATAATAATTGAAAATTTTTTGTTCCAGTAAAAAAAATCACAGCATATTTTATTTGTTTAATTTTTTCCGTTGCAGAATGACCAGTTTTCACGTAGATCCTTCTCTTCACGATGACAAAGGGAAAATCAAGAGTCGTATTGATTGCATTGTCACATATTTGGAAGAAAACAGACAAAATATATTTTATTTGTTCGTCTTCTACGTTATCACTATTGCATTATTTGTTCACCAATTCATATGTAAGTGTTCCGATCACTTTCTAAATTAGTTTTATTTATTTTTTTTTAACATAAGTTAATATTTTGTAAACAAATTTAATTTTCAGATTATTCATTTTTGGCTGAACACACGGATCTCCGGCACATAATGGGAGTAGGCATAGCGTTGACAAGAGGATCCGCGGCCTCTTTGTCATTCGGGTATTGTTTATTATTGCTCACCATGTCGAGAAATCTACTGACGAAGCTAAAAGACTTCTCCATACAACAGTATATACCATTGGACTCTCACATACCATTCCACAAAGTGATTGCTTGTACTGCATTCTTTTTTTCCATCATACACACCGTCGGTCATATAATAAATTTCTATCACGTATCCACACAACCATTAGAAAACCTCCACTGTTTAACGTCCGAAATACACTTTCCATCCGATTATAAGCCAGGAATATCGTTCTGGCTCTTTAAAACAATTACGGGTACGTGAGCACAGTAAGAGTGTGCTAGTCCTCGATAGGACTGAAATCAAAATCGAAGACCTCAAACTTTATTACTTATTTAATTTCAGGAGTTACCGGAGTGTGTTTGTTCGTGATAATGATCATCATATTTACGTTTGCGCATCCAATCATACGGAAAAAAGCGTACGTGTACTTCTGGTCCACTCATTGTCTGTATGTGGCAATGTATGTACTCATGTTATTACATGGGCTAGCCAGGATAACCGGGCCACCGAAATTCTGGAAATACTTCATTGGTCCTGGGATCATATTCATTTTGGATAAAGTAGTGAGTCTGAGGACTAAATATATGGCCTTGGACATCTTAGAAACTGAACTGTTACCATCCGATGTACTCAAAGTGAAGTTCTACCGCCCACCGAACTTTAAGTACTTGTCAGGCCAATGGATACGTTTGAATTGTACTGCACTGAAGTCTACAGAATATCATTCGTTTACGCTGACTTCGGCACCACATGAAAACTTTTTGTCCTGTCATATCAAGGCGCAAGGGCATTGGACGTGGAAGTTGAGAAATTTCTTCGATCCAAGCAATATCAATCCTGAATTCCATCAGCCAAAGGTAACATGGTGACTTTGTATAATATTACAACATTTAAAAAATTTATTTCTTTATTTTTTGTTTCGTGCTCAGATACGTCTCGAGGGTCCGTTTGGAGGTGGAAATCAAGACTGGTATAAGTTTGAAGTTGCGGTCATGGTCGGGGGAGGTATAGGTATCACTCCATACGCTTCTATCCTAAACGATTTGGTGTTCGGTACGTCGACAAACCGTTACTCGGGAGTTTCCTGCAAAAAAGTACGAACACATTTTTTTTGTTATAAGTAAAAGCACTTAAATTTTTTAATGATGTGTAAAATATCATATTAAATTTGTTAATTTTTCGATTTTAGGTCTACTTTTTGTGGATATGTCCGTCACACAAACACTTTGAATGGTTCATTGACGTGTTGAGAGATGTCGAAAAAAAAGACGTGACTAATGTTTTAGAAATACATATATTCATCACTCAATTCTTCCATAAGTTTGATTTGCGAACTACAATGTTGGTACGTATACACAACTTTTGTGCAGCAATCACAAAAAAATCGTTATTTCGTTAATATGTAATTTTCATGTTTTTCGTGTTATTCTTTAAATAGTATATTTGTGAAAACCACTTTCAACGACTGAGCAAAATGAGTATGTTTACCGGGCTGAAAGCGGTAAATCATTTTGGTAGACCAGACATGTCATCATTTTTGAAATTTGTTCAGAAGAAACATAGCTACGTAAGTCTATCGATTTTATTCATTGTTGTGGTAAATCATGCCTGATTTTGTAATGACGGTGATGGTGATGATATTTATAGTAATAATAATAATAATAATAATATGACAGGTAAGCAAGATTGGAGTATTCAGCTGCGGACCAAGGCCGCTGACAAAGAGCGTTATGACAGCATGCGAAGAAGTAAACAAGGGTAGAAAGTTGCCATACTTCATTCATCACTTTGAGAACTTTGGATAAACAGTTAGCGTCTGTTTTTACTTTTACGTTGTGATCTTTGGCCATTACATTTTATTTTTAGGTGCCTTATTTCCTAATTATTAAAACATTAAAATTTGTGTAAAATACTTTTTTTATTATCATTAAATTGTAGATTTAATTTATTTACTATACATCTACCGTGAGTTGTGTCAAATTTTATAAAATACAAACATAACCGAAAGGTTATGTTTATTTCAAAACGTAATTAATATTTGGACGAGTATGTTTACGACTTTATGTAAACGTCGTTAAAAGTTGAATATCCATTTTGTGTGCGACGGATTTTACCACAATTCTGTTACAAAATTACAAATTATAAGTCATTCTTCTTAACAAGTAACTATTCCGAAGTATTATTGATATTAAGTTAATATACAGTTAACCTGTTTTTAATATGGGTAGTGTTGTAACTAAATTGCATACTTTTACGCCGTCCAAACGATTTTAAAATATAAACATATTATTATAAAATTCAAATTATATACGATACAAAAAGTTTTTGACTATAATGCCTGTGACTATTTAGTATCTATAGTATGATATTAATCATGTATTAATCTATCTATAGTCTATACGTTTCATTATAACATCTCTCTTAGTCTCTTATGATAATTTTGTTTTTAAGAAGTTTCAAAAATAATAATCATAAAGTTACTTTCAATTTCGAAATAACGATAATCATTTTCATACGGATTTAAAAATTATCACAATACAACATAATGTTATTTTTGTAAAATTATGCACACTTCTATAGCTCTATTAAATACTTTTTAAATATTTAAAACTTTTAGATCATTTTACAGTATTAATTATTACATAGTTAATAGTTATATCTCAAAAAGTGTGGATAAAAAATGTTTGTGTAGAGTGCATGGTTATGATTGTCGTAAGCTGAACGTTGACCGTTAAATTCACTATTCACCAGTTGAGTCCTAAGTATAGTTGGTAATGGTATCCTAATTGTAGTAATATTATTAATAAACATAATATTAAAATACAATTATACAATTAAATTGTGAATTATATGATGGAATGTTTGAAATAAAAATGAATTCATGCAGTTGAATACAAGATGATGTATTTTATTTATTATATATTACTGTCACAAGTTTACAATGTTCAATAATATATTACCAACTATAATCTGAATAAAAATACTAAAATAATATCTAAACTCAAATGTAGCATACAATTGTATGTATCTACCTATGTCCTATATGACTACGGTTCTACGGGTATAAAATAATAAATAGGATAATAATTATTTATTTAACAATGAAAACTGTTAGTATTTTTTTAATGAATTTATAGGGGAAAATCTGTTGAAGAATATTAAGTTAAACGTGTACGCTATCATTTCAAAATTAAAAAATAAATCAAAAATGAACGTAGGTACGTGAAGTTGGCACCCCGACTTTGTCCGATTGTTTCCCGATCGGTCTCATTTTTTGCAATGAATTTGCAACACATTTTTTTACGACGGTAGAGCAAATTTAGTTCGGGGTACTAACTTGGTTCTTTATTAATTTATAAACCTATTGATAATATAGAATATATAATTTCATCTCCTGTTGGGACTTGAACAGTTGAAAAAGATGAGGATACACAATTATTATATAAAATACAACCGCTGATCGTAATAGTATCAAAGTTAAGAAAAAGTATTATTTTGTGATCAAAATATTGAAAACACTGGTTATTATTATGATTATATATTTATATTTTAATTTAAAATAATTTAATATATTTATACTAAGTAATATTATAAAACTGAAGAGTTTGTTTGTTTAAACGCGCTAATCCCAGGAACTACAGGTTCGAATTAAAAATTATTTTTGTGTTTGATAGTGCATTTGTCGAAGAAGGCTAGACTATGTATAACATTACGCTGCAACTAATAGAAGTGAGGCATCAGTGAAAAATATTGCAAAAAGAGGAAAATTATTCAAATTTGAAGGCTTCCGTTGCGTAGATACTATTATATAATATTATAGATATTATTATTAATAATAAACCATAGCACTGAACGTATTTAGAGCATTTAATTTGTTTTTACTATATCATTTATCTTCGTTACACATTATTCATCTATCTAAATAGATTTTTTTGTTTTTTATGAAGACAATTTACGTATGTCCGTTGACATATATTTTATCCGATTTACGTACCAGAAGCAGGTATAGGTTAAATTATTAGGTACCTAATTTTTCATCTTACGCGTGTTTTTCTTGATTACAAGATACGGTTTGGTTAAATTTTAATTTCTTACGCTCCTCTTTCTTATCTTTTTCGTCACTAAAATGCCTAGAAAAAGAATTCAATTTTCTCGGCAGACTGCTACTGCAAAGCAGATGCGACTTTTGCATAGCAATGAAGGAGTGGATGAAAATATGCATAGGTTGGCTACTCAATGAGCGATCAGTGAACAATACCATGCTAGGGAATCAATTGAACGTTCGCAGCGGTTAGCCTCACAAAATTTCCGTACCAGCGAACGGACAACGGGAATCAAGTACTGAATGTTCTAAAGGTTTGTCCTCTCAGAATTCTTAAACTTTTGGCGAACCGACCACGGGAATAAAGCGCAGAACGTTCCTATCAATTGGCACCTTATTATTCTCAAATTAAGATTAAGGAATAAGGATTAGAATTAGGATTTGGATTAAGGATTAGGGATTAGGATAGAGATTAAGAATTAGGATATAGATTAGAGATAATTAAGGATTGGGGGTTAAGATTAAGATTAAGGATTAGAAATGAAGGATTTTTTGTGTATGAACTGACGATGCTGTGGAAACTGCTTTCGCATCAAAATGAATTAAGAATTAAGGTTCATAATCCTTAATCCATATCTAAATCCTAATCCTTAATTCATATCCTAATCCTAATCCTCAATCCCAATCCTTAATCCTTAATCCATATCCCAAAGTTTGTAAGACCAGATCTCTTTATTACATTCATATGTAACTTCGAATGGCCAGAAATAAAAATTGAGTTATAAGGGTTAGGGATTAAGGATTAGGGATTAGGATTAAGCATTAACCATTAGGATTAAACACGGAATAAGGATAAAAATTAGGATATGGATTAAGGATTAATGATTAGAATTAGGATTTGGATTAAGGATAATGATTAGGTATGGATTAAGGAATAGGATATGGATTGAGGATTAGGATATGGGTTAAGGATTAATGATTATGGATTCTTAATCAATATTTTATCCTTATCTCCAATCCTTAATCCTAATCTCTGATTTTTAATCTATATCCTAATCTCTAATCCTTAAACCGTATCCTAATCCTAATCCTTATCTTAATCCCTAATCCTTAATTCCTAATTACTCAGTTTTTATTTCTAGCTATTCGGAGTTACATGTGAATGTAATAAAGAGATCTGGTCTTCCAAACGTATGTCATGGCATCTTGACTTTTTTCATTCATGTATCTGGGGGATCTTGTAAAATATGAAGACGGCAATATAACGTGCTGTCCAATATTAGAAACGTATTTATTGCCATCATTAACCACGGAATCTCTAAAATGAATAAACTCTTCTGCTCTCAATTTTTTTTTTTTTTTATTTCTTTGAATGAAGCCAAGCCTCTCAAAATTCATTTTTACCGCCATATCAACATAATATTGGTTGAATAGTCAAATAACGAAGTAAACAGGATCAGCTATATAAAAATAAAATATAATATTATAGTTGGCACTTTTAATGGGCAATAGAGTGCATGAGATCTGCTATGTAAAATATATAGTTCAAAAACTTCATTGTATGACACTCTCACGTATGATTAAATTGTAGAAGCAAAAGTATCAATATTAATTTCTTTTAAATTGACATTGCTTAAAAAAAATAAACTTATAATAAAGTTTTATCATACCAATATAATATATTCTATACTTACCTATTGTACCTACCCATATATTTACATGGATGTATGTATTTAGACAAACTTTTTTATAAATTAAGATACTTAATAATATAATAATAATATAAGACACACACTATTCTGATATTCTATTTTATTTATGATACAACTATCATAAGATATAATATAGTTACTGATGCAATAAAATTCTATTTGACTAAAAATATTAAGTTAGGTATTCATATATTTTTCTTATATCAAATATATGATACATATATGCTCACGTTTTAACTTGAAAAAATTAACCTGCCAATATAATATAATATAATATAATACTATAGTATAATGATCTTATTAGTATTATACTGATTTATACTTTATACTTATTTATACTACTACTGTTTATTACTTATACTTTAGTAAATATAAAATATGGCATTGGGGTAGCATTTTATGTATTGTACAATCAAATATAGTATTATAGCATTAATACATCAGCCAAAAATATTATAAATCTTGACAACATATTTCCTATTAAAAGTTATGATGAATCAGTCAATGGAAACAAACATTAAGACTGATGAAAACTTTAAAAATACATTGGTATTATACTTTTTAATTCTTATAATTTTCTTCTGTTGTACAATTGTCTTGAAAATGTGTTTATTTTTTAGGTTACTCAGTTATCGATTTTAATAGATTTTAATGAATTTGAAAATAGTGTTCGAAGAATTGTTTCAAGAATGTAAAAGGATATTTTGTTATCTGAATATTCGTTACGTGAATTTAAATCAAAGCTATGTTTTTCAGGATTAAATACTTATCGAGTTATTATAGGTAAAATATATTTAACGTTGACTTGTTTGGTACAATATAACTAAAACTATTAAACAATTAATCACTACATAATAGGTAATTTATAATTATTATAATTAAATATTAAAATATGCTCATATTACGAGTTAACATGAAGCTCAGTGTTGTTCCTGAAAAAGAAATAAATAACCTGTCAGGAATTTAGCTATCCCATGTCCCTTCCATCTCAAAAAGGTATCACAAAAACAAGAAAAACTCTCGAGAATCATTTTATAAACTTTATTATTATTATTATTATATTATTTCCTTTTTTTAAATTCTTAGATCTGTATCTTTAATTTTGACAGTTTATAATATTATAATACTCACCAGTTATTTTAGATTCTGAACGAAGTGATGAATGTATTGATTTTACAATGATGTGTGGTTTTTTTTGTGTCTATGTACAAAGCATACCTACACCATAAATTGTCTAAATAATGCTTCAATTCCTAACTTAGAAGGTGGTTTCCAATGGCAAAATATGAATATCCTTGGTGCATTATAGAGGTTAAAAATATAAACATTTTTATACAGTTTTCAAATAAATCAATTTTTTTATGTGGTTGTAACTCAAAAACTAATAACTGTAAATACTTGAACTTTTCACCAAATGTTTATATTAGCGTTACCTATACACGATTAAATTTTCAAAGCATTATGACTTTTTTTGAGCTATTTATAGACAACTTAAATTTTCGATTTTTCTATAATAAAAAATTGGGCATACTCCAATATTATATATACTATAATTTAATCAAAAATATATTATATTATTATTATTTAAAATTTGTATAATATAATATGAGTCAATAATTTAACAATTTAGTTGAATTTATTTTTACAATGATCACACATATTTTAAAAAACATTAAAAGAATTAAGAAATAATTAAAAAGAAATTATTTTTATTATTGCTATAATATTTTAATTCTAATATTACAATGCTAATGGGATAAAATGTTAATAAAATTTTTTAAAAATATTATTAAAGCGAATGGGTACCAGCCATAATTAAGGAGTTGTAGGTAGACAATTTCTGGTTTAACTCAGTTACGCGTTGTGGTTGTGTGCGTAGTAAATGAACATTAGTGTTAGTGTTGTTGTCTTACACCCTCCCGTCGTCGCACTAGACTAAAGAACCTGGATAATAAGAGAGTAGCCATCTCAATTGATAGCAGCCATTTTTCGTCCAACTTTTCCGATGCTTTATATTTTTGAATTTATGTTTTTCAGAATTTGCGGAACCTGAAAATCGTACTATATAATAATTTTTTTTTTAATTAATCAAAATATTTTAGAGGCGGTATAATATTGTGTTTTTAATTTAATATTATATTTAATATAATTTAATCTGATTTCTCAAATATAATACATAGATTTATATTTATATATTTGCATTATAATAACCATATAAGTGCGTAGTGCATACATCACATGTGCTATACATAATGTTACACTTGATTGATAATTATTAGACTAACAATTAACTTCAGTCTTAAATTAATAAAATAAATTATGTACCTACTTATAGCAAAAATATTTAAATTATTCACAAATGTTTATTTGAAACAAACCAATATAATTACGTATAAATAAACAAATATATTAATTTCAGTATATTTATAAATAAATAATATATATTAGTCAGAACTTATTAATTATTATACATTTTGTAAACGTATTATGTTATTATTGTATTAAGTATTATACACTTAAACATTTAAATCTATTTTATTATTATTATTTTTTTTTTTTGTGGATTATTATTTACCACCTCTTCATTGTGACACTTTTTCTAGCCCTAAGGCAAGAAGTTTTTTTAAAATTATTTTTATTAGTCAACAATTTACCTACATTTTTACATCTAAATTCAATTAATCTATAAATGATTTTAGTTTCTATGACACTACATTTACATAATGTATAATTTATTAGTGCTGACTGTAATTTCTCCAAAAATAAATCTCTCTTATTAGATAAAATTAAGTTTCTATATTTTCTGAAGAAAATTTCCATGTTTAAAAATAATTGAAAACAATCCTCACTGACATACTTCAGGCTACTAGGTTTGTATTCTTTAAGTGAAACAAATGCAGAGTAATTATTGCTTAAAGGTTGAAGACAACGTACTGAATCAATACAGCTAAAGCAAATGTTATCATTTTTCTCTATTCTTGACACTATATTATATTCTACATCGGCTACATAACGTACAAAAATACGAATTATTAAAAAGATTCAAAAATAATATAGCAAGATGCACCTTTCAGACTCAATTGTAAAAACAATACAAAACAATAGCCAAACAAGAAAAAAACCAACCTTGTGTTGTAGTATTAAAATTAATTATAATTTTTCATCTATCGACTATTATTAATCTTAAAGTTAAGAACATTATCTGTGTTTGTTAGATGGCTTTTTACAATAGGTATTTCAATTTTTTGACCATTGATGTAGCTTTTACAAAACTAAAATATTTACACCTGCCAACAATAAATATATTTATTATGGTATATTATAAAAACAATGATATAGGGAAGTATGTAATATACATATTTTATCTTTTCTTTGTTATTTTTTTTTTGCATCTAGTGGTCCGCAGCCGATGACCCATATGTGAACATATACGATCATACGATCGCGACGATTAGAATCTGCGATAAACGAAAAACCGATTATTGTTGTTTTCAATAACTACAACAATAGTTCTCAACCTTTTTTGATTCATGTCACCTTTAACCACTAGAATCAAACACTGCGTCACCCTAACATCAAAATAATAAACAATCTTAGCTGTATATTTAAAAATTATTCTATTATTAAAAAAAATTGTACATTACACAGAAAAAATGTACAAAACGTTGATATTAATCAATAAAATTAATATTTTATATTAATATGAATAAAATAATATGATTTCTTCGCAAAAATGTATTTATTTTAAATTTGTTTTTCCTTTTTTCTTTTCTCGTTGATTTCCCGTATCACCCCTAAACTGGATACCTGAGTCCATATCACCCTTAGGTGACATGTCACCCTGGTTGAGAACTACTGGACTACAATGAAAATTAGTCTATTGCGATGACGGGAGGATGTAAGACTACAACACTAACACTAATGTTCATTTACTACGCACACAACCACAACGCGTAACTGAGTATAAATAGAAAACTACCTAAAACTCCTTAACTACAGCCGGTACCCATTTGCCCAAGTCTTTGTCACTTTGAATTCGGTTAAATGATCAAAAATAAAACTAAAAAAACTAAAAAAACTAACAAAACTAATAAAACTTATCATAAAACTTATACGGTAAATACGTCACTTACGTCATTTTTACGATGTATCACAATCGTAATTCATTTTTTTCAAAGATACAATTCGTTCTGATAGCTTTTTACTTAATTCCTTGAGTTCACGTTCTTCTTGAGATTTCAATTCCAATTTCTTTTCAGAAATCTTTTGCTCTCGGTCATGCTGTTCACGTTCCGTCATAGCAATTTTCGCAGTCAACGTCTCGTTCCTTTTGATCCTCTCAATTTCCTGTTCTAATCTGTATTTTGTTGTCTCTAAAAGTTTAATCGATTCTTTTTGATCTGTAAGCTGAGATTTGAGCGTATTGTTTTCCATTTGTGAGGTGTTTAGTTTCGTATTAATACACGCTATGTTCGAGACCAACGCCATGTTCTCAGCCTTAAGTTTACCATTTTTCTTCTCCAATTTAATTTTCTCTTTGCCTAGAGTATCACTTATTTCTTTAATTTTTTCCTTGAACTCGGATGTTCGCCGAATTGTTTCATCTCGTGCTTCTTGTAATTGACGTTCAGCCGTCTCCAATTTAGTGCAATTTTGTTTTAATTCATCTCGTAGTCCATTATCTTTCCCTGCAACGCACTGACGTCTTTATCGTACTTCATTTTTAATTCACTAATGGACGACTGCAAAGACTCGTTACGGTCTTGTTCGATGCTCATTTTTTTCTCCAAATCGGCGTATTGTGTAATTTTATCAGCCAAAGTCTTTTGTACACAAATTATTTCTTGATCTTTAACTTTAAGTTCTGATTTTAGCAACCGTTGTTCGTCCTGAAACTTTTTCGTGATACACGACAGTTGCTTTTGTAATTTCTTAATTTCTTTCAAGAGGGTTGATTTGTCATTTTCTAGTTTCTCTGACCTTGCCTCTTGGTCTTCTAAACAAGTATGTATCTGCTCATTTTTAGACCGTAAACATTCGTTTTCAGCTTCGTTATACAACCAGCGCGTATGTATCTCTTCATAATCATGAATAAGTTCTTCATTTTTGTTTACCAGCTCGTTGCACATATCTGTTTGTTGTACTTTCATTGAATCCAGCGCTTCAATAGCTACTAACATCTTATCATCCAGTTTAGCGATTGTATCTTCATACTCACATAGGTTTTTTTCTAGTTCATCTATATAAGTCTCCAATTGTTTTATTTTGCAATGTAAATTCTCGCTTTCGTTATCCATTATTTATTTCAGTTCAATATAAAAATTTAAATATATGCTTTTAAAATGTATGATTAATTATTTTCTTGTGAAAAATATTCACGTTTTTTATGAAAGTCAATACGTTTCCAAGTTACAACATACTTATTATCGCTATCATATGACTTGAATGCTTATCATAATATTATTATTTAAAATATTACACGGGCCAGTTATTAATAATATATTATTTAACAATTTAAAACATTAATTTTTATACATTTTTGGAGAAAATGTATAGATATACTAATTTGATAACAAATTCAAGTTATGTTTTTGGCTATTTTCATATTATTTATCCATTACGTCTCTTATGAAATATTTTTTGTCTATTGCGTCTTATCATTTTTGTTTATAAATATATTCAACTAACAACTTACTACCATTAAATCAAGATATACAATACATTAATATGATTTTTTTTATTTTGCAACAAGTAATTCAGATGTACTATGCACCAAATACTAATAATTTATAGGTAGGTTAAATCAGTGCTTCTCAACCTGGGGACCGTAGCTAAATAACTAAGCGGCCTTGAAATATTTATTTTATTTAAAATATTTTCGATTATTTAGTTATTTTTTTTTACATTTTAATAGTTTGTTTGTGTAAAATAGTGAATGTAAATTTAGTATATCATTAAGAAAAAATAATTAATGATTTTGATTGAGGGGGGGGGTCTTGACAGTTTTACATTAAATTTGTGGCCCTATAACAAAAAAGGTTGAGAAGCACTGGGTTAGATAACCTAACCTAGTCCTTTTGTATAACATTAGATGTAAATACATATTTTAATGAAAGAATATAGTTAGCCATTTTTTATCAATAGTTTGGGTACTTTATAAATTATATAACTATTCGTTTTTATTACTATATTAATTTATTATTACTAAATATTTTACGAATTGATGATTTATTTATCGAATATTTATATTATTCCCATCATTATACGGTTTAAAACGATTTTTTTACATAGATAACTTGGTCATAGGTAGAACAGGTATGTTCAATTCGAATCCATTTTTTTTACATAATATTCAAGATATTATTATTATTTAGGTATAACGTTGAGATTGATCCATAATGATGCTGTGTAACCATAAACATCGTTAACTATCAGTACAATGGTTTTCAAACTTTCCATGTGTATGATCCATGTTTATACTAATCATAGTTATAATTTATAATATATATATATATATAACACATATACATTTTATTAATAATTTTAAATTATGTATAAAATAAAGTACTTGATTAATTCCTAAATATAGATAACATAATTTTAGACAAAAATCTAATGTATTTACATAATATACCTATAAATTATAGCAATTAATTAGTACATAAATTGATAAATTATTGTTGTAAATATGAGTTTTTTTTTTTGTTATTGATAAATCGTAGATAAATATGTACTTTATAAAGTAATGAACCTAAGTCCTAAATAGTATAACTTATAGTATACAGCTGATACTCTTATCGTCCTTTAGCAAAATATTTTATTTTAATACTGCTTAAAGGACCTAATCCAAAAGTATTATATAATCATTAAATATATAATATACAGAGAGATTTATTTTAGCGTAAAACACTCGCGGATTTTCGCAAAAACTATAAATGGTTTTTAAAATATTTTTTTTTTACATAATCTACTTAAATTTATTACAAAAAATATTAATTAAGAATACTTTTTAGTAATTTTTATTATTATTTATTTACTTTTTTGCCCAAACGTATTTAACAAAATTTAGATTTTATTAAATTAACTTGTTAAATAAAGTCAAAAGTTAAAATTATTATGTAATTAAGTTTTGATGATTAAAATGAGAGACCTAAGGATACCTCACAATATAGTTGTCGAATACGGCTCATTTATTAGTAAAAAATTGAATTATCCTAATTTTTCAAATCCGCTTTAAAAATAAAACCTAAAATTGATTTTGATATAATTAAAATTAATTTATATGGGAAGTTGATTTAGACATTACCTATATAGGCATTTCAGCCCATGAAATATCACAGAGCCTGCCTGAGCACACTTAATAGGTTTTGTGAGCACGACTATGCTCATAATTATTATTAATTTAAAAAATATATCGAAGATACAAATGCCCAAATTAATAAAGTTTAAAATTACAATTTTGATAATACTTGTTAAAGTAGTGAAACAATTATAAATTATTTTTTAGTTAGAAATTAGCAACAAATTTTTTTTTATATCTAAAACTTGAACATTTAATGCAAGATTCGCCTCGTCGAGTTTTTCTAGCTATAATAAAAAAAAAAATTACCAGAAAGTCACATTAATGTTTGAATTTAATTTTTTACTACACTGGGTGTTTACCAATAAAATATCACTATCCAATTCTCTTCTATTAAATTCTGATATTTTGTTGTAATTCAAAAACCAATAACTGTGTATTATTAAAGAGGTCTTAACACTTTTACGTGCATTATGAGTTTTAATATATACACAACTAAATTACCATAACACGTAAATTAATTTATAAAAAATAACTATTTATAAGATGAACTTATTTTCACTGTTTTACAATTAGATAGTAATGATTTAAAATTTAATAATAATAATATATAATATAATATTAAGGTATAAATATTTATTATAATAATTAAATTTACCTAATTACAATATTTTTGACAAAAATTTATTTAATCTTTTGTAATACTCTAAATAAAATTAATTACTTTTTAAGTAATATCAAAAAACATATTATAAAATGTACTTAGTGATATAATAGGCTGACAAACCATTTCTGATCTGAATTGTTTTTCGTGTAAAATGATATAATATATTATTGAATTATAATTTAACACATCTATAAATAGTGACCCACTAGATACCTACTGTATAGAAAAGTTATGCTCATTTTGCACATCTTTTTTTCTTTTATAATGACTTCAAATTATGAAAAAAATTTTTTCAATAACTTGAATAGATTATTATGATAGAGATTGATCTAAGAATTAATATTATAAGTAGTTGATATACCGGATTTTATTTTATTTTAATGTGACCTAGCTAGTTTTATTTAATTTTTTACATAAATCTAAATAAATAATGTGTTTACTTTTGAACCGTTTTATAATATACATTATACATTTACTTATTGGAATCAGTGGCGCAACTAACACTAAATCTTAGGGGGGGGGCTATTCTTGTTTATAGCCCCACTTCAAAACTACACCAAAGGTAAAATATTTTTTTTTGGAGGGGCTACGAGTAGTTTTGGGGGGCTTAGCCTCCAAAGCCCCCCTCTAATTGCATCTATGATTGGAATTCAACGGATAAGTAAACAGGTAAACTAGGTGTGTGTGTGTGTGTGTGTGTGTGTGTGTGTGTGTGTGTGTGTGTGTGTGAGTATAATATCATATTATAATATGTTAGTTTGTAACATTTTTTGATATTTTTCGTCTATGTATATTTGTTATACTGTCATATTATTTAAAAATGAAAATTTTTGAAAAAAATGAATGTACTCAATACTATGTAATGGCTAAATTTAGTTAGATAAAATTATAGTATCTTTTGTATATCAAGATAAATTTAAAATTGACATTTAAATGTCATGTTACCTATGGTATAAATTATATATAATCATCTACGCGTAGATGTAGGTACATTTTCATGATCATTTAAATCATCAAAGATTTATAAATAATTATCAATGATTTAAACTAAACTAATGCATATGAACTACGAATGAAGTAAGAAGAATATAATATGTTAATTGTTAGTAAATTATATTTTACATTCTGATTGGAGCGACGGAGCGATGAATGCATTGATTTTACAATGATTTTTTTTATGCGTATATATGATAAGTAGTCCACAAAACACTTTGATTTTTAGCTTTGAGAGTGGTTTTTGCTATAAAGTTGGATCTAGTTTGTACTTTAGGGAGGTCAAAATAATAATTCCTAGTATTTTTTATAGTTGAAAAATCAAACAGAAAATTAAGGAAAAACTAAATATTTTTTTACACTTTTTGATTAATTTGATAATTTTAACGTAACCTATATCCAGATAGTTTTAAGTTTGGATATCTTATCTATAAATCTAAATTGTAAATAATAAAAATGATTTGAACACACTACTGTACACGGTACCGGTACCTACATTTCCGATAATATGTTGCCTCATCATTGATTTAAGCGTGGCATAGGTCACTAATAATGATCAAAAAAAATGTTTATCATTTTTATTAGACATCAGAAAAAATTAATTTATCTAATTAAAACGTTTTATTAAATAAAAGCATATTATGACTCCGCAATAAGTTAATAAATATAAATTTGGATCTTCAAGATATATTAACCTACCTATATTACATAAAGAAAGAATGACATAATATCAATATATTATAAATTTATTTTTCTTATACGATTTTTGTATAAATTCTTAAATGTTCGTAGTTTATCTGCTAGACAAATAGCTATACACTTTTAAATAATGAGTGTCTTGCGTTGAAAGAATCACGCTGTATATATATATGTATATTGTATACCTACTTTATAACAACAATGATTGCACAACAGTAGTATTATTGGCAGTTAATATTTAACACTCGTCCAATACACTTGGCCTAGGGTACCGACACGCTGGTAAATTTTATATTCTATACATTTTAAATAGGTTTTAATACAACTAATGTTTTGATTTCAAGATATATTTAACATAATATTATATTAATATGAACTAAGTAACAAATTATTAATATTTATTAAAATATTACAGTTACGCTTACAAAATAATTTTGGAGAATACCATTAATATATATTAAAATGTCTAGTAAGACTAGTTTATTTAAGAAGTTCTATATACTATACCAAGTAATATATTTGAATAAATTTTCTTTTATAAATTATATTAATTTTTATGAGTTTATATTTTAGATTATTGGATTAGTACTAATATATTTTGTATACTATTGGATTGTTCAATACCGGGGAGGATTTAGTTTTACCGAACCAAAAATAATATTCAACTGGCACCCATTATTGATGACAATCGCATTCCTTTATTTATTTGCAAATGGTAAGTTTCAACAAAATGTAATATTAAAATTTATAAAACTTAATGTTTAAAATACTTTGTACAAAATCAAATCGATATCTTTAACTAAGTAATTTATTATATCTTATATCAGGTATTAAGTAGATACATCATTCAAAAGTTGTACATACAGCCCAGAATTACCATATACCTGAGATGTAATACACTTACCTATATAGGGATTGGAAATGGAGGCTATTTTTTTTAAAGAAAAATTAGGAATATTCCAAAATTCTGCATCATAAACAAATTCAGTGGCCAATGCTGATTCTGATGTATAGGCATGCTAATTTATCATAATGTATTATAGTTCTATTTAATTTATAACTAATAAATAATACACACATTTGTATTAATTTATAAATAAGACTTTAATTTAATAAATATTATATACAGTAGCACTTACTTATATAATACTTTAATAATTGTAATTGCCTTTTTTGATTTAACTCTTTTAACTAGGTAAAATAAAAAAAAAATGGCATTTACTCGTACACGTAAATTTTATAAATTATGTAGACGAAGCGCAACAGAATAAGCATGCCCCGAGTGATTAATACGTGGCTGCTAGTAGAGGGGGTCTCGGAGTAACTGGTTTTTTACAATGATAACAAGGGTCGTTAGCTTGCGCACACATCTATCGCATGCTCTGTCATTAAATTTTAGAATAAAGATTAACACAGATACCTAAGTATAACATAAATAAATGAATTAATGTAACACATTATATTTCTTTTAAAATACTTAATATATTATTAATTTTAAAATAATTTTTGTATTTTGATTAATAACGTTTTTATTTCTAAGCATGTGGCGCATGCTGAACATGCCTGCAGGAGAATTCGCCACTGAATAAATTTAATCATAAGTATTCCAAGTACAAATGTTTAATTATTGGATTTGATTAAAAGAAATAGACAATTTCGTTCTAAATACGTCAACAAAAATATGAATTTTTTTAAATTTCATTAATTTCGTAATCGTATAGACTATATTTGCCAGTAGAGTAATTGGGGAATAAATTTCGACATACAATCTCACAAATTCACTCATTATATCACAATTATAGCAGTCTAATAATTAGCGACAAAAACGTTTCAAAATTCACAATCGAGGATTTCTGATGAAAAGTACAAAATGTTTTAGCGTGTTATATGGGGGAGAGTAGTTACTAGTTTGCAAATAATTATATTAAATTTATAATAATGATTAATTTAGTTTAATATAAAACAATATTAAAATAATTAAATTTAGTTTACGAATTTTAAATATCTAAACGAAATAGGAAAGTGTGTTATAATAGGTACATTTTTCGTTTAAAATATTCAAATTTGTTATATCTAAATATTTATTGCTTTATTTATACTGTTTATTTAATTTTAGCTATTCTTCATTATCGCACATTTCCAAATAATACGAAACAAAAATTAAAAAACCAACATGCGCTTATTCATGGTTGTATATTAATCCTTATCGTATTAGCTGGATTTGCTGCTTTTGTTTCGCACCAATATGGTAAACCTCAAATTCCTCATTTGTATTCTTTACACAGTTGGTTGGGAGTTATCACTATTATAATGTTCCTATCCCAGGTAAGTCTACCTGATATATATATATATATAATTCATATTATACATACCTAATATTATATTTTTTTTTATTATGTAGCTTATAAGTGGACTCTGGTGTTTCTTGTATCCCGGAGTAGCTGCCCAACATCGAGAAACTTTGGCACCATATCACGTGTTATTTGGCATTTGCATTTTCATTTTAGCAGTTGCAACTGCTTTACTAGGATTCTGTGAAAAAATAATATTTGCTCTGTATGTATTATTTATTTTTAACACAATTAAATGTTTATACTATGAATTCACAATTTTTTAGGAGTGATAAATACAAACTGTTGCCGGCAGAAGCTGTACTTGGAAACATTTTAGGCATTGTTTGTGTATTTTACTGTATACTAGTAGTTTATATGATAACTAAACCTGAGTTCAAGAGACAACCTAAATTAGAATACGAGACTTTACTTAAATGAAATGGAATTTTAGATACCTAATGTAAATTTTAAAGTTTTGTGTGTTTGTAATTCAAGCAAAGATGTTGACTGAACTTGTTAATAATAGAAAAATTTATTATTCGGTTTTTATTATTTTGATATTTAGTATTAAGACAGATGCAAATTTAAATTATTTGATATTTATATTGAAATACATATATAATTAGCTGAAGAAATAAATAATTAGTAATTAGTTATTAATTATCTCTCTAATTACTTTATAGATTAGTATAATGTTTACATTGTACGGTTATGAGAAAATGAGTAGTTATTTGCAAATAGTATTTCTTGCACAATGTCCCGTCATTTCGACGCGGCAATCTTGACGAGCGTCAAATGGACGCGCCCATTTGGACGAACGACAATATTGGACGCATACGTAATTTCGACGCATGCAATTTTGACGCTACCACTTTTAGGTGCAAGTCAATTTTGACGCAAAAAAAATATAATTTTATGTTTATTATAATATTAAGTAAAATAATACGAAGTTTATCTTTTTATTATATTATTATACATATAGTATAATATAGTATTTATATATTTTATTATTATTAGTATACACTTCTTATTTAACAATAAATGTAAGTTTGAATTTGCTTCATAATATTTAGTCACATAAATATAGATTTACAAAATAGTTTATAATTTATAAAAAATACATCATTAATAGAAAATATTATTCTATTTAATTAAAAATATATAGAATAATAAATTAATATAAATAAAAATACAATTAAAAGTAAAAAACATAAAATTTACTATTTATAAAATTTTAAATTGTGCGCAATCCCTTGAAGCACTTCGTCGGTTGTAAAGTTACTAGCATTTGCACATATTTGAATTAATCTTTTGGATGAGTCTTTGTACTTCTTTGTTTTAGTTGGTGCATACCCAGCAATTAATTGTTCTTTTATTACTTCTGTTAAACTTTCATCTCTTTGCAATGCACTTATAAACTTCCATAGACTGGTTTTTTACAATTTATTAATGCCGAAAATGCATTATACCATCTCTCAATACTGTTATTGGTTTTCGGAGGATCAGATTGAAGAAGTTCTGAAGTTGCATCTCCATATCATTTTTTCTTTACTTTTTCTATCTTTTTATAAATAAATCCACCTCATAACAAGGAGATCTTTTACCCTTTGACTTTTTACAAACTCCAATGGCATGTTAATTTTTTTTTTTAATTTACAAGTTAAAATAATATATAAAGTACACTAACAGATGTAGGTACCTATAGGTAGTTGATAATTTTTAAAAGCGTACGACTCACTGCGCGATATAAAACACACTTACACGCCCATGTATTCATGTACAGGTATAATTGAACGGCAAACCGTAATTAAGATAATGATAAAATATGTACCATTTAGATAAATGTGACCATATAGATCAACAAACTACAATTTACAGATTACAGAGTAATCGGTCAAAAAGTCCATGGACAAAATGTCCATTTTGAAAAAAAACGAACAAAAAGTCGTACAAGTCCTTGAAAAGATTAATAACAAAATTAATTAATAGGTATACTTGTAGAAATAAATTGTTTTTCCTTATAAGACTTATAGATCAATAATCGAGGAAATAAAATACGTAAACTAAAATAAGAAAATTTCGGTTAAGATTATATAATCCAGCATTGACCTTATTTCACTATTCTTAAAAAAATATAGATAATATTTACTATCTACACTCTATAGTAATTTATATTTATTACATTTATTTTATTTATATAGATATAGGAATACCACCATTAGCGATGTTACTAGATTAGATTATATTGATTATAATATTTATCATGGCAATTATAGTATTGAGATGTTACAATTATATCTACCTATATTAGATATGAAGCTTTAATTGCTTCAAATTGTCTTATAATATTCCTCTGCCACTGAATACCACTATAGGCCAGTGGCATATATAAAAATTAATTATTAATTATATTTTAGGACTTTTTGTCCAACAATAAAAAACGTATCCGGACTTTTCGTCCGGGATTCAGATTACAGATATACAAATACCATGTTTTTACGTTGAAATTGGCATCACCTATGTATGTTATAAATATTTTATTTTTATAAACTATTTTTTTAACCTATACTTATGTGGCTCAATATTATGAAGCAAATTCAAACTTATATTTATTGTTAAATAAGAAGTATTCAAACACCAAAAAAAATCAAAAGACCATCGAGCAAACAAATGTCGTATTATTTTACTTATACTTACTAAAATAAATAAATAAGTAAATATTTTTTCGTCAAAATTGACTTACGCCTAAAAGTGGTGGCGTCAAAATTGCACGCATCGAAATGATGCATATCCCCCCCCCCAGAAAAAAAATGTCAATGTTATATAACATATATACACTGATAATGAAGTTATATAATACAATATTGCTTTTAATTATTGTATTAATTTATTATCTTGACTCCAGTTTTCCAGCACCCCTCCGTAAATCATAATAAGTAATAATATAGATACTATAATATCAGTGTAAATTATTGTGAACTATTATTTATTATACATTATATCAAAAAACCGTTTTTGAGATAAACAAAATAATACACATTAAAATCGTTGTTAAATCTTTACTTACAATAAGTTTCTTATCGTTTTGATGACTCTTCAACTTTCTATAAAATTTTCTTGTGTAATCACTAACTCTGTTATTTCTAAAATTAATAATAAGTCTAGCCAGTTTAGGGATTATAGAAAGTATATTATAATATAATTATAATATATATTACTTATTTATTTGATTTAGATTTTTTTTTTTTTTTTAATTAGAAATTCTTGATAAATTTAATCGAATCTTTTTATCTTTTGTATCTTTTTATTAAAACTTCAAATCATAATACCTGCGTAGATAACTAGATTCAATTAATAATAGCAGAATGTATTATATTAAATAGTTTATAATAATATGTTAGGGATGTGAAATGTATGATATATATTATAATTAAAATTATTATACATTTTTCGTCGGCACTCTTGGTTTTAGGTTGATTAATTATGATCACAGTAAAAATGTATTTGAAAAGTAAAAAAAAAAAAAAAAATTAAAATTAAAAATATGAAACAATGATTTATTACCAGATCAAAACAAACATATGAGTTGTGTTTAATATTGTTCTGTGGTTTCATCGACGACAGGCTAAAGAAAACCGCGCTACAAAAAAGGTGGGAACGCGAACGCACCACTGGAATGAACACGTAGTTCTGCAGTGCCTGTTTCGCCGCCACCACGTCATATTTTAGTTTTTCGTTGTCGTTAACATGAGATGTACAACGTCACGATTTTCTGTTATCACCTTAATAATAAGTTGATACTTCTTGATAGTATCGGTCACCCGTTAAAACGAAAAAGTGTGTACGTATTTTATTGTTGACGATGTTCGTTTTAAACTGAGTGTTTTAGTACGTCCTCTGGCGAATTGTATCATAGGCTATTTGAAAATCCGTTTGTCCGTCGAAATCAGCTACCAATGCATTCTTTACTGTCCCGAGGAAACTCGGTACTGGCGTACACACTGAGCGTACTCGTCACCCTCACGTTCGCATGTTTCCTCTCTACCATATTGGTCGATTACCGGACCGGTACCGAGATGCAGACGCTCAAAATCGAAGTGTAAGTATGTCGTTGAATGACCGACCAGTCCTCGGGTCACGTCTGTGTCTATTTGTACGATGGTGGTGTTAACCGATGGATTTGTTTTCAGGAAAAACTTACCAGAGTATGGCGTATCCAAAAAGATCAACGACTTGGGTCACATAACATTCAATCTTGATGCAGATATCCTTTTTCACTTGAATATTATATTAATATATTGATTTAATAGTGTTGTCCAAGTCTATTGTATAGCGATTGATACTCTTAAAAAGGTGTAGTACACAGTATTAAGGTACCTATTCAATATTTTCTTTCCCCTAACTACATAGTATAGAAATGTTTTGATACCTACTCGTTGTACCGTTAATATTGTTTTAAAATCAACATAATGAACTTGGTCCACTATAAATTTCTACCTAAACTATTTTCATCTATCAATTAGTTCAATCTTTAAAAATGTACAATCAATTTTCCCTTTTTGTACAAGTGAATTATAAATTCTACTATTTTGAATTTTCTGGTTTTTTTAATATATTTCTTTTGTCTTTTATTGAAATTTATTAATCACATAACAAATATAGTATATTAATTAACTTAATGCAAACATATACCTGTGTCCTGTATGATTATAATAGTTATCATTGTAATGCTTAAATATATTTTTAATATCTAATTATTGTAAGGTATTATTGACTTAACCATATTTGTGCACATCTCACTAGTTTATTCAATTGGAACGTTAAGCAATTGTTCGTGTACATGACTGCAGAATATGAAACACCAACAAACGCCTTAAATCAAGTAAACCATTTGTGATCATAATAATGTATTATTTATTAAATTACTTATATATTTTGTTATATGTTATAATATTTTATTTAGGTAATTTTATGGGACAAGATTATTTTGAGAGGTGAAAATTCCAACTTGCGCCTTAAAAATATGAGAACAAAATATTACTTTTGGGATGATGGCAATGGTTTAAGGTAATAAATATTACAATAATTTCTTACAATAAAATTCATAATATGTATATATATAATATATATGTATAATATATTTGTTTTTAACATAAAAATACTTAGGTCTAATTTAACACTAACAAACAGATAACAAATACAATGTTAGGTATAATCATATTAGTATATAATGTAATATGCACTGATCAAAATATAATTTTAAATTTAAATTATAAATAGGACAACACAGATTATATTAAGTTAAAAAAAAAAACATCTTTTTCAGTTGATACAAGTTAATATCATGAAACAGTATGCCAATAAATATAAATAAGAGTAAAAACTACTTAGCATATTATTATACTGATTATAAATATAATTCCACCTATATTATGAAAGTCCAATGCTTAAATTAAATCCATAATTTTTATTACTGTTAATTTATTTTGCTATTATTATTTCTACTAGAAAATGTTCATTCAGATTTGATCTCTTTATTAATATTATATGAGAAAAAAAATTAAAATTATGATTAAAATAGATGATAATACAGTTATTATAATATTTTGCAGAGGAAATAAAAACGTCACTCTTACCCTATCCTACAACATCATACCAAATGTGGGTCGACTGCCAATTGTAGGTGCCATTGGATCTCATACATTCAGTTTTCCTTCACAATATACACGATAATGACACAACATTGTTCCTGATTTGAACATATGAATCTAATATTATGTTAAATGTTAATGTATGTTTTTTTCTTCAAAATTATTTTATTATTATCTAAATTTAAGTCCAAATGATTGTGTTCATTATTTGTTTGTATTTTCTAAATTATTATAATGACACAATTATTAATGGCATTTGAATTAATATATTGGGGAATATTTTGATTTAGTAATGGTAATGTATTAAGTTTAAAAGTTTAAGTAGATGCCAAAGTCTGGTCTGGTTCTTTTTCTACAGATAGATCACTGGATATTTTCAATAGTTTTCTAAGCGTCTGTAAAAAAAATATATATATATATTTACACATAATATTCTTGCAACAATCAAACCAAAATAATACTTAATTTATATAAAAATTAAAAAATGTATTTATTCTAAAGTCCCTTTTATCATTTTTCATAATTAATGCTATAACAAAAAAAAAAAAAAAAAAATGTACACATTTCTAGGTATTTAATTTTATGATAATATATACATATTATATCTCATATATCTTACATCTAGTTCCATTAGAGACTAATGGAACTATAAAATACCCTAATATTATTATTTTATTTTCACAAAACCAACAACCCTAATAATGGTGAAAAAACAACTTGAAAAATAATGTTTAATTATGTACAAAATTAAGGAACATAATATGCTAATATACTTTATAATATAGTATAATATTACTTTTTGGTATTATTTTATTTTCTGTCATATAAGAAATAAAAAAAGGAATAATTATTTAATTGTTCATTCATGTTTCGACTTATTGATGGTTACAATAACAGAAAGATTTTAATATTTAACAATGTTTAGGCACCACTAGCTTTTTTTGTGTATTTGATATGAAACTGTTAATACTATCACCAATTAATGTATTTACTATATAAATTTAATTTAATGATACAATTTTTTGTCATTAAGTCATGTAGAACTTGATAAATTATTTTATTTTGTAATAATTGTGTTACTATTCTTTCAAGCAAAAGAATAGCTAAAAATACAAAAGAAATACTATATAGTTATAACTTATAGAATCAAATTACATTTTTTCATAATACAAATGATTTTATTGATCCTGATTTTGTATTTAAAATAATAGGTATAATAAAGAAAATTTTTTTAATATTTAAAAAATAATCTAAAAATTGTGATCCGTGATGTTGAATGAGTTTAAGGTCTAAATTTTCATCACTATGTTTTTTTTTTTTTTTTTATCAAACTTGATACTTTAAAAAAGGACAGAAATAGTTTTGAAATTTAAAACACCATGTAGTTACTAAACTTTGAATAAAAGCTAATTTAGTGTAATATAATAAATCAATGGAAAAACGTAAATAAACATAAAATTAAAATATTTCTATTTAACATTCGATATTTCTATAATACAATATACTCTGTAAAAATAAATTATATTTCTTTGGTATATTTAAATATATAAGAATTAATAATACAATGTAAAGATAAAAATAAACAATATGTAAGAAGTATTATAGTTTTTAAGTGAATCATAGTATAAAAGAACTGTTAGCATGTCAAGAATATGTAATATTTAAGTGAAGTATTTTTTAAATGTACTCATAACTATTTTCAAACAACACTAATGAATTGTAAGCCAAAATTTATATTTACTATTGTTTCCTGAAAAAAAAAACAATTGACGAGTAAAATAATTTAAAAAATGAGTTTAGTCAAATAGTCAAACATATTAATAAACAAAATTGTAAAAAAATAATTAATTGAAAAAGTATAAGACTTAACTAATAGTTGTGGCAATAATTTAAAAATAGAAAAATAGTTATAACATATTGCTAGCACATCACTATTACATATTATGATGATTAAAATTTGATGAAAGCCTTATTAACAAAGTACCTAAATTTATATGAAAAAAAATAATTAACACATACTTGGTTTTCAACTTGTAACCTGCCAATAATTTCTTCCTTTTTGCTTGCTTCTTCAGCTTCCAAACGAGAGGCGAGACTCATGACAGCCATCATTTCTTTGATACGTTCTTCCTGTTGAACGATCAATACATTTTTCTCTTCTATTGTCTGAAAGACAAGAAATAGGGAAATTCATTTTGTGTACTTATTTCTGGAATCAAAAGTATGACTTATTTTACCTTGGCTGCAATATTATTATTAATATGCTGATTAGCACTGCTTTGTGCAACAAGTTGAGAAACCTGGGACCGATATTTGCTCATGATCATTTCTAGTGCAGTCTGGTGCTCAGCAACCATTGCTTTTAATATTCGGTTTTCACGTACAATCTCTTGTAGCTGTCGACTTTCAGTCCGAATAGAGTTGACTAGTTCTTCATGTGGCAGACCTCCTTCTTCCATGTCATTAAGTTCTGACAAATCGTCTGTATACTAAAAAAAGCAACAATGACAACATTATAATTTTCACTCAGATAGACTTTGATACGAAACAACAAATGGCGAGTGCCATTAGGTGGTCTTAAGAGTTAAGATTAGATTATTTTCATAAAATTTTAAAAATTAAGTGAGGCGGGCTTATTATACATCTATTAAACTAATGTTAATTTATGAACTACATTTTTAATTTACACTTTTAGTAATTCTAATATTATGGCCTATGGGGAGAGGAAGTCTAAAGCCTTTTTACCAATCCAAAAGTCTTCATAGGCCCGAACAAATTGTTTGGTACCTATATTATAATAATAATAATATTGTTATTATCTATAGTCACTTGTTTCATGGCGTCGATCTTCTTGTAGACGAACTGAGCCTGAGACAACAACGAATCGGCTGCTGTGTCGTGTTCTTTGAGTTTGGACGCCAATCGCTTGGCGTCGGACAATATCTGCTGTACGGTGACAGACATCGCACCGAAGCACTGTAGACAAGCAAAGAGTTGAGATGAAACACGAAAATAACAGAAATACTTATCGTATTAAAACCGTCTTGGTGATCCTCGGCGGATGTTTACGAGACGACGAGACGTGTGTACAGCAGCTTCTCGGAATGCCATTGACGACGATCACAACTATTATGAGTTACGTAGTTATGACTGTGGACCTCTGAAACAGAATACGCAATCGAGCGTAGGCAGATCAAGTAGGTGCAGACCCTTAAGGTCTATGCAGGCCCGGAGTGGGAAGGCGATTGGCGGTCAAGTCTTAACATATAATCGTTTTTACGTATGCCAACAACAAAATGGACGAAAATTTAACGTGATGCAACACGGTCATCGATCACCAACGTCCGTACTCATACTAAACGCCTGTGCTGCTCGTATCGGTACTCGGCAAAGTACGAATCTGTTATCTCGAGTTGTTTTTTTTCTCAATATTTTGCGCACCACCATTAATGATATAACTATACATCAGCTGTTGCTGCTGTAAAACATCGCTGATTTATTACAAAGTAATAAAGTTTGTTGTCTTTATGTTATGAGGACATCTCAGATCCCTTAAAGTTACTAATTAGGTATCCATTAAAGTGCCCACACACTGCAGCGGTAGCAATAGAATCATGAAATGGTGTTTAAAACGAGTTCGGACCACGGTTATCTAGTTGTTATCGTGGTCCGGACACAATTTTACCTCCACGGCCGATAAAAAAGAATTTTACCTTCATCGCAGCAGTGTGTAGGGACCTTTATGAGACATCCGTAGTCCGTAAATGTCATACGAGTTAATGCGTATTAATGCGTATAGTAAAGAATATACATATATGGTGACTAAATAAAAAAATCCAAAAAGAAGAACATTTTAAAACGTTGTGTTCATCTACCATAAAAACCCTTTTCTAGACCACTCTCTTGTTATCTAGGCTCTCTAGTCTCTAGCCAATATCTTAGATAATACCTACACATTATCCTACCCATTTTGTACATAGATCATTTCCATAGTTGTTTATTGTCACTATAATAGGTAGTTTAAATTTCTATTATCAACTATAAAAATAATTATTTAATTATTTTAACTTCATTACCTACTATCTATGTCACTTAATTTGTCACGATAAAAACACTTTGAACTTAAATCTTAATACATTGAAAATACAGGTATTAAATATTTTAATGTATGATTATTAAAAAAACAAAACTTTAAATATAAATATTTATTAATAATATATTTCCTACATAATATTATCTTGTATCTATTAATATGTGTTAAGTTAAAATTTCGAAGTATAAAACATAAATAAATAATCGAATTATAAATAAACCATTATCACATATCTATAAGCCCATGATAATTTAAAAAAAATAGTGTTCAAGACACTAGGACATAGGCAATGCATAAAAAAGAGTACTGTCCTAGTGTCCTGTGAATCTATAAAAAAGGATGTTTGGTCATCACTCATCATATATAGGTAGGTACCTGTACAGATATACAATGTATTACATGCCATGCCAACAAAATCAAAAATCATTGAAGAAACTTGATTAGACCACATTGAGTGACTGTCAAATAGGTATATCAGTTTTAAATATTGAACATCTTCATATAAAAAACTTAGATATAAAAAATATTATAGCGAGAGTACAAATATGAAAGCAAGAATAATGAAATTTAATTGAGTATGGATTAATGTACCTATTGTAACTATTATTATTTTAAGATTGTTAATTTATAAAAACATGTAGCAGAAGCAATTTCTCGTTTTTTAAAAATAATAACAGTCGGTTATTGCAGCTCGCACATAGATATTTTAATAAAATAGTAATTTTTTTCAGTTAAAATGTTTACTAATCTAATGGAGAAAATAATCTATGCCTATACCTATATACGTTGTGTCAAATATAACCCATGTTATTAATCAATCATAAGTTTTCACGTGTTGTAATAATCAGTTGGATAGTACCTAGTTACTAAAATAATTGTTAACTTGTAAATAATAATAAATTGTAATAATTTATTTGCGTAAATGTAACTATATGATAATTATATTGTACTTATATGCCGTATTGACACTATAACAATATAGTATTCATATAGGAAAATATTTTTGTTCGATTAGCAATATTAAAAAAGTATTTATAATAAGTAATTTATAAAAAAGTGTAAATAAAACCATATAAACACACCTATATGATGTTTGGACTAGGTATGTGACCCATACATTATATTATATTAATACTTATTAAAAAATAAATACATATTTTTGTTAATAGGTATATTATATTATACGCTTTTTATTATTTGGTATATTTATATATACTGATTATAATAAGATGTTGATTATTTTGCTGCTAACAAATTAGCTGTGTTGGTGTAACT
This sequence comes from Aphis gossypii, assembly GCF_020184175.1. Lineage (NCBI taxonomy): Eukaryota > Metazoa > Arthropoda > Insecta > Hemiptera > Aphididae > Aphis > Aphis gossypii. The sequence goes on from NC_065531.1 coordinate 25,508,842, forward strand.
ATACACAATATAATATAATATATAATAGTTTTGTATATTTTAACAAATTTGTTGGCACTAAATTATAATACTGCGGTCTGCGATTACAATGAAATTTGACAACGGCATTGGTTAATCACGTTTTTTGATTTACAGAGGCATAGAATTTATCTTAAAGTATTGATAAAGCGTATTGCCTATAAGGCTATAAATTATAATTTATGAACAAAAGCTTGAGCCTATATTATAACATGTCCTTATCCCTATACTGGGATAGAGAGAAGCACGTTGAAGTTGAGTGTTAAGTAATGGAATTATTTTTGGAATGCAATAAAATATTTATTTTATGAGTGAACTTTTTGCTTTTGTGTACTGCTCATATCTCATTTCTGCGTATCTGAAAATGAAAAATAAATATTTAAATAATATTTTATAAAAAATGTTAATTATTATATAGAAGTATTGCTTATAGCCGAGTTATGGGTTATATACCTAATAGGGATTAAAAGTCGAAAATAGTTTAAAAATCGTAAGTACTTATAAAATACTAAGTAAGTACTATTAAGTACCTATAAGTAGTTCTATGGAATAAAGATTGTAGTTTTTGTTAAAATAATATACAATTTTGCCAAATGTTCAACAGTTGAATTTCAACTTTAAATGTCTATTTTGCATAAATAATTCTGTAATCATACAATTACTTTAAATAATCAAAATCGATCTCCGATATTTCGGTTTGTACGAGTGACCAGAATATCCACAATAAATGTGACGCAATAGTAAACATGTCCACTTGGTGTTTAAGTGCAGCAACCCTTTCATCATTTTGGTCTAACGATTCACCGGTGTATTCTTCCAAGTACGATTTCAGCCAATCCATTTGCAAATCGACATTTGGATACAATGAAAAGTCAGGTTCTTGTACACCTGTGTAATATGTAAATATTCACATAAATCAACGATAAAAAATAAAATCCTATGTGTAAAAAAGTATAATATTCCCTGCACGTTAGTAAACATTTTCATTATTATATCATAATATTAAAATAATGGCGGATATATCGGTCACGTTTTGAATATGATATAACTGCGATATAAATATCCTCAAAGTTAAAAGGTGAAATTGGCATAGCCGCATAGGAATCATTGGGGAAGGGGCTGGCTTTTGTTTAGGCTAGGTTAGGAAGTTAGAACTCTCAATTATATTTATACGTATTCATGTATTGAGATTTTATACTTTTAGTATTATATAAGCTTATATATTAGGGAGATATTTGAAAGGTACACGAGTCACGAATACTCTTCTATCTTTAACTTTGTGATCGGTCTTTGGTTGAAAATTAAATCTAATTAGCATTTTATAGATATAATCAAAACTGTACTTTTCTAAATAATCGGAAAGGCGATAAACATTTTAATATAAAACAAGTTAAAACAAAATTGATTTTATCTTATGTTCATTCCACTATTATGGTATGTGGTCAGGACGTCAGGTACTTTTCCTATGCAAATGCCAAATGACTACAATATCCAAATTTGATTGATAATATGATATAAATACCAGCAAATTCAATAAAATGATTAGCTATGTCGAACGCCTGATTGTTGAACATGGCGTACTCATAATCGATAAATGCAACGCTGGCGGGATGACCACTCACTGTACTGTCTCTTTGCAAAAGTATGTTGGTCAACAACAGGTCGTTGTGACAGAACACGACTGGACTTCCGATATCCTCCAGCAATGTTTTCATCGTTTCGATATCAGCCCGCAAGCCCTCGATGCCTTGGGAGAATATCTTCCGGAATCTATGCATACAAATATTACTCATGTATTATAAATGGAATCAGATAAAGATGGTTTTAAATACATAATAATATATATTACAAATAGAATATTATAGTTGTGCTTAAAAAACATTTATCTACAGTAAAAAAAAAAAAAAGTATAGCTAAATATTCAGCTAACCTACAGTATAAAATTAAAAATAATGGTTTTCGTTTAAAAAATCTTTTTGTTATACGTTATAAGTGTAAATATAGTAATTCAATATTACAAATTCTTTTAAGTTTACCTTCAAAATACTCCAGTTACAAATATTCTAATTAAAAATATTTCTAGTAATTAATTATCCCTTATTTCATACTAATATTTTTTGATTATTATTTATTCTATTGAAAGTATTACATGATATAAATACATAGTTTTTATTAATTAGTAATAAAAATAATTCAATGTTTTTGACAATGTACTTATATTTCAATTTACCGTATTATCTTAAAATAATAAACATTTTTTTTTTTCAATGAAAAATTATACACTATATCTTTTAAATAGTTAGTATCGTTAGTACGTTCAATGTCCATAATTAAGAATCACTTTTTTCAAGTGTCTATTCGATTTATCGTATACTTTATTTCTTTATATGTATATCATGTTTCTTTCACAAGCGATATTTTGAACGAGGGTATTTTGAGGGTGCACGATTATCTTTTAAAAAACACAACTACTGGCCGATATAAAATTAGGTTTTTACGTTAAAACAATTATCTTCTATAAGATCGAATATAATACATAATAATTAGGGCTCGGATTTTAAAGCATAATAAGCAACTAAAAAAGCAAACGGTTGTTTTTAAAAAAACATGATCAAAAATTAATATGAACTAGTTATAAACTTATAAAAGTTAATAAAAAAATTTTAAATATCAATTGTTTAAATTAAATAAAGAATTAACTACTATGCATTTTTCTAGATTTTCAGAAATGAAACTGACTATTGTCCGACAAAATATTTTTATATGTAGAAAACGAATTCTTTACATCTACTGAAGTGCATACCTCATACAAAAAGTTTCAAATTAGAACAGTAAATCTTAAATTTTGAAATAGTCGATATCGATGTTATAACCATACTGACTGTAAGGTACTGCAGGCTATACGTTTAATTTATTTAATAAACAAGCCGATAATGAAAATAATAATAATCCAATATTTGCATTCTGGGTTTTTACATATTTTCTTATTAATTATTATTTTTTTTATTACAATATCATAATAAACATATAAAAATTCACAGTTGGAATAATTGAAAAAAAAAAGCAAAAATAAATTGGTTTATTTCGAGTCAGAATGACGTGAAACGAATTTATGTATAAAAATTAGATTTTTAGCTCATAAGAATAAGCATATGCTTTAAAATCCAAGCACTAATAATAATTAAAACTATGATTTTTTTATGAACTAACTGAAGGTCATTGGACGGAGAACTAAAACGTTTAGGGATGAGATTGGCGAACTGTTCCATTTTATTCCAAAGTTCGGATTTGATCGCTCCGTCTTCTGCACTTATCCCACTTGTACCTAGCCGATGAAATCTTGCCATTGTTTTAGCCACTAGCCTATAAATGCTCGGGTCCCGGACTGTGGAAGTGGTTAGCGTTTCCCCTTTAATGTATTTATACACCATGCCGTTATTAAATGTTGCATACAAGTCAGGTGCGAGTCCAGCACGATACAAAAACTGAAAAAAAAATAAAAACGTATATGAATATAATATGATATTGTTATTATGAGACATTTATACGAAATTCAAAATATGAATGTGTTCAACAATATTAATTTATGAATATTTTATTATTTAATTTTTTCAAAAAATAATGAGTCCCCTAATCATATTTGTGTAATACTTTAATAATTTATGCTTAATATACAATAATTTTCTTCGATTATAGTTTCCTACATGTTAGCAGCTATATAATATGCTATACAGCGGGGATGGCAAATCCATGACACGCATGCCCGAGGTGGCATGTGAAAATTTTTACTATAATATTATATTATATTAAAGATAATAGGTAAATATATTTACATTTTTTTTTTTTACAATATTGAAATATAACATTCAATATTATAATAATAAAAACAATATAATGTTTTTCATGGAACGCTCTAAAAAAAAAGGTATTTTTTGCCACTTAGTGTTTAAAAGGTTTGCCACGCCTGCTATATAGTATAGCTACTATGGTATAATGGAAATTCTCTAATAATAAATACTGAAGAGTTAAAACTACGCGAAAAATATTGAAATTTACTAAGATAATGAAAGTCTTGGTCTTGAAAAGTAACTATGGCGTTTACTGTTAAAAGAATCAATAATCATTAATACTTAACTAAACACTAAAATAAATTAATATAGCTTATATACAATTGGTACGGCCAATTAGTCTTGATAAAAATTATACGATAATGGCAATACAAATTACAATAATATACGTTTACTATTAGATATGTAATTACTATGGCAGTATAATCTTTTTAGAACTATATCAATCATATTCTACAATAATTATTAATTGTAGTGTACGTTATCGTACAAATATAATACATAATACAGGGTGTAAAGAAATACAAATGACTGGTACTCAATAAGTTGAAATACAAAATATATGGTCAACAAATTCAAAGGCCTATACATAAACAAATTGATTTAATATTGAGATAGGTAAATTTGCGTAATCCTATACTATACAGTTTACATAATATATTTTTAAGATTTGAAAATATTAGGTATATGTTAATAAAAAATGAATATAGTATTAGTGTATTGTTTATATAGGTACTGAGACACAATAGCTTAGATTGCCGCACTATATACGAGTTTAAAGTGCCTGTAATAGGATAAAGTTTAATATTTTTTATATAATATAAATGTACTAATATAGTAAACAAAAGAAAAAAAATACTTTTATTATTATTTTGATTGTTAATGTAACTCCTATTAGATTGTAATTATTGGATAGTATCATAGTTAACTTGTAAACAAATACTAATAGTTGATATAACTCGAATTGCACTGACAACAATACAATTCCACATAATATAATAGTACCTATATATATAATAATAAATTATATAAATATACTCGTAGATATGTATATGACTTGAAAATATCTGCTTTAAGACAAAGTTTAAGAACACCTATACATGGTTATTGTTTTGTGAATATAGGTAGTTGCAGTATAATAGTTGCTTAAGTATGTATTATGTTATCGATATAAAACTGAGTAAACACTAAATATATAATACTTATGATATTTTACCATAAGTATGCTAAACCACATTTTTTTTGATAATATGTATTAATTCAAATTTTGGTTTTTGAAATTTTTAGTATTAGTTATACTTCCTGCTTAAGGCCAAATTTTAAAATATTTAGATTATTTATATAATTTAAAATATATTATGCTGCGATATAATTTTTTTTTCAAATAAGAACCTAACCTTTTTATAGTAAATTGATGATTAGATCTTTTTTTCTTTTTTTTTGAACGCATCTAAATTGAACTTTGAATAAATTTATTATTAAAGGAAATAATGGATGTTGAGGTTGAATCACTTTATAGCCTAGTATACTGTAGAAACAACTAACCTTAAAGTTTTCGAATTCTGCTTTTCTATCAATGATCTGTTCCGTATTTTTGCCGTAGACGCGTACCAGCACACCATCATCTGGATACGAATCGTTGAACAAACCAACCAACTTGTTAGTAATACCATCTGTGAACAACTAATGTTTTATGCACAATTTTGGTGATTAGTTTAATTCCAAATTTTTTGTAAACCATTATAATAAAACTAAGATATAGCTTAAAAACCTTATAAGTATATTTAGTAAAAGTAATATGCGTTATATACATAAGCGTTGTACAATAATATGTGTATAACTATCAGTGGTTTGTTCTAACCTTGTAACGGATATTTTCCAAATTCCAGTCTGGTCTTATCAGTTTCAATATGGCTCGAGATCCATCTTCGATAGCGTCGTCTTCAATAAAAATGGGCAAATTAGGAATAGTAGACATTTAAGGCGATTAAGAGCAATTATGTTTTAAAATTATTCGTATATCTATACGTTTATCGGCACACTACGCGCGATGTAGAAGGTGGAACGCATGTGATGCCGTGATTTCAATCATAAACATTGGCTTCTGATCTCGCCGACCACTTTTTCCCCTCTTATACAAATTAATATAGGTAGTCTTATATATTGTTTATTGAGCCAGAGATATGATAAGGCTACAAATTGTTTTGCGGCTACGTAATTTAATCTGTAAAACAAAAAAAAAAGTAAAAAAAGTAACGGTATTAAATACATATAGGTGATTAACTTATAATTAATTATGTTAATAATCAATGGCATGATTTAGTAAAGCTAGTTTAGGTATATTTATAATAATACCTTATACCTATATATGATAACGTGTATTATTTAAAAAAAACAAATTTAGTTCAACATAAATATTTTGTATTCTGCGGCCACTGCAAGTTGTGATATGACAATATTATACAATCGGATTTGAAAAAGGCTATATATATACTATATACATATTATATTATGTATAATATTTATACCTTGAAAATTGTCGAAGGTTCTTTACTGTTTAGTATAATGGTTACATCTTAATGTATATTGTATATATTATATAGGTATCTAAAATACCATTGTTTCTGAGGAGCTTAGGAATACTTCTATGGAATTTTTTTGTGTTAATTAACATAAGTATGTGCTGCCACGCTGTTTGAGGCAATTTATTAAATATTTGTAACTGTTGTAGCACTTTAACAGGTTTATATTAACCGAATAGTTTTTTGTAACATAACTGGATTTGAATAAATATATTACCTATTTATGTTTTCAAAAACACTTATTTTACTACTGAAGTATGTATAAATTATGAATATTACGTGATTAAATTTTTATAATATATAAATATACACTATTGAGTGTGCCCATGCAATTAATGTACCAAATAGTTATGCGTTTTCAATGTTACTAATATCTACGTAATTTTTTAAATAAGTAGTTTTCATCACAATTCATTATTAAAAGAATCTTCTTATGTAATAATACGAAAATATGCCTATACCTATGTAAAATGTTAATTATAGGTAAGTATTCACGAATACTATAATATACGACTTCAGTGGTTAGCAATTGAATTAAAATGCATAGATATAGCCATATAGGTAATTTAATTTATGCCATTTATTTAGTTAAGCTACAATCATTATTACTAAGAAATCGAAAACATTGTTTAACATTTTTCAATATTTCAAGGTTTATCTACAATTTGGGTTGCATAATATATAATATATTATACAATTATTTATTTTTTTATTAGTTATAATTAATAATCAATGCTGAATTGCTAATAATGTACACGTGGTTAATAAATTGAAACATAATACGTTTTGATTTATAATTTGATATTAAAACATTTTGTAATTTATAGTAAAATAGGTATATATTTTGTTTCATAAACTAAATAAACTAAACTAATAAACAAATTGTACCTAATCACTTATCAATAATAAGTTATTATCTTTTATACCGAGTGATTTTTATAATATAGTTAACTGTAGTAGTATACATTTGCCGATCTATAGAACCAAGCTGGTCAGCGGGTTAGGTCCTAGGATCGGCAAATGTATACGAGTAGTACCTATACTAATGTTAAGGTGTTAACACTCGCATTATGCCCAATTAATGTTATTGGATTTTTTTTTATTTATCATTAAAATTATTAAATTTTTAAATGACAATAGACCTATATATTTTATATTGTATAGTAAAAAGTAATTATGATTTATGACTTAATGTAAATTTGTATGCACGAAAATCAAATTTTGAATAATTAGTTATAAATAGATAATAGTTATATTATTATAAGCGTTTTAAGTCTTGATAAATTTATGTGAGCTGAGTTGTAGTAAAACGACATACGTGGGATACTGGGATACCCCTTCAGTACTACTTATAAGCTATGTAGGTATACTTAAATCAAAAAGTATTTAAAAATAGATCATTAATCATTCAAAACTCAAAAACATTTTCTGCTTAGGTAAATATAATTGTAAACATACGTTGTTATTTAAAAAATTAAAAAACTTAAAATATTACACAAAGAAAAGCATTTACAATTACCTTTACAATTTGAGGTAAAAAGTATTTACTGTTAAAAAAATCAATCTACATATTGAATCTAATAAATTAAATTAATTTGAGATTGATCGTTATTTATTCTTTTATGACAAGAAAAATATATTTACATACGATATACGTGTTATATAAATTAAATGTATTATCAAATAAATTATAAAAACATAGTAAATTTGGTATGAAAAATTTTTATGAGTAATTAATTCAGGTTAAATAAAAATGAATACTAATATAGATACACTTTATTACCCATTATACATATTATATAATAAAATGATAGGTATAAATTTAATAAAATTATAACTTTTAAGTAAAGTTAACTCTCAAAAATAAAAATCAATTTTAAAATTTGTTGGTTAAAATTACTCGTGTATTTTTATTTTTTGGTTTTATCTACAGACACAATTTTATTACGTTGATTAGTTTTCTTCTTTAATGATCGTGTATTTTTAGTTGAAGCAATTTTTTTCTTTTTTCCATCTTGTGTAACATTCAAAGACATGGCATTTTTATCAATATCTTGGGATTTTATTTGATTAGTTTTCTCAATATTTAACGGTATTTTGGAATTTTGAATATTTGCGTTCTCATCAAAAACAGATTTTACATCGTTTTCCGTAGACTTGATTATTTGATTTTCGGTTGATGTTATACCTGAAGTTATTGTTTAATAGTAATATTTAGAAGTTTTCTTTGATTAGTTTACGTAAAATACCAATAATAAGTTTACATATTGCAGTAACTTACAATAATATTTGTTACTTTGTGTACTTACTATTAACGTTGTTTTCTTTATCTAAAATCGAGGCTAACATGGAAAAAGAGTCTTTATTAATAACATTTTTGTACACTTCGTGTAAAGGTGAATTGTCCACAGGTCGCCTTAAAGGGGAAAGGTTTATTTTAAAGTTATCATCATCCACCCTTGATCTCACGATTTCTAATCTTTTCTTCAATAATCCTAACTTTTCATCTGGGTATAGTAACTCTTCGTTTTGATAATCAGAAAATATTGTGTATTGTATAGTTGGTTTTAGATTTTTTGATTTATCTTCAGTATTTCCATCTATGTGTTCTGTGTTTGATTCGGTCATTGTGTTAAAATTTTTAATTATTATTAATAACGTTTGTGTTAACTGTTAATGATATATTATGTAAATCAACAAATTAAAGTTGCTATGCCTATTACCCATGCATTTTTATGAAATGTAGAAACATATAAAGGTAAACATATATAAATTAAGATTTAGGGGTAAATATAATTACTCTTCAATAATATGTTAATATGTCTATAGGTTTCTATAAGTAATGATATAAGAGATTGTATAATATTATATTAAAATATTAATTACCTATCAAGTAATTCAAATATAGGTAGAAGTACTACCTATACTTTCTACTATTAACAACATTTAAATACTAGGTATTATTAAATAATAATAAAGCATAATCAAATAAATTATGTACAAATATTAGGTTTATCAATATTTTTATTATTAATTACGGCAACGACTTTAAACAGGAAGTAGGAACCTCAAAATGAATTAATGAGTAATTACTGAGTATATTGATTAACATGATAGTGTACCTATTTAAAAAAAAAAAATACTATTTTCTCTTTTTTTGAGCTTTAAAATGTAAAATTGGTTCTGATTTTTAGTAATTGTCAATTAATATACCTCATTGTTGAACTATAATGAATAATATATATTATTCAATTTGAATTCAATAATTATACTATTATTTGCTATAATAAAAGTGGCAAAAAGTTTCAAGTTCGCACGAATATATTATTTTTGTTTTGTATTACAACAATAGAACTACAAAATCGTTATTTTTCGTTTAAGTACCTATTGCATTTTATCAAAATTTGAACTTAAAATTTCTATAAAAAATATATTGTGTGATAATATAAGTCATAACATAAAAATTAGAGTTGAATATTGCTAATCGATTTTTAATTAAAGAAATAATCTGAAACAATACATACATAATATAGGTAATACTACCATTTAAGTATTAGAATAAGGCCTCAGGTCTAGAACATAACATATTGTCAGATACAGAGTGATACCTATTAAATCAAATAAGGAAACTTGCAGAAGTGTAAAGCAGCTAGTAAAGACAAAAAAAAAACACTTCATTCAGTATAAACATAGACATAGAAGGGAGCGAGAAGGAAGCCTTAAATTAATATTATATAAACACTTCTAAAAACAGTTTAAGTCCGAAAGCCACAACGTGTAGACCTAGATATGTATTATGGCAAATAAATGTTTAGTGAACTATAATATTGTGTTTTTAATTAATTATTATTTTTTAGTTTAAGAATTGTTCTTTTTTCTCTAGTTAGCAATAAATTCAATACTGATAAATTATAAAGTTCTATAACATAAAAAAAAAAAATTGAAGAATTAGCTTTATTGTTGTATTAGGTAGTGTCAAATGCGAGGTCAAATGTATTTCGTCATTACTTAAATAAAGGTCACTATAATAGATGTCATAAATTAAACATCTACAAATTTCAATATATAGTGGATCCATACCCATTACCCCTGCATCTTGTTATAATATCGTCACCTAAACATAAGTTACGCTATATCATCTGTAGTCCCGTAGACCGTATTCCATTAGACATCACATCATTATTAATATATTAAATACGCGTGTGAATATATAAAAAAAAAAAGAGTTCATGTCTTCTATCGTAAGTATCATGTTCATGTTCAAAAGTTGAGCATGGACCAACTTGAAATTTCTTGGTAGATCATGCTGATAATTAATGAATAATACCATGATTAAAACACTAAACAGAATAATATGATAAATTGCTTACGACATGACAGACGACGTAATTGTGAAACTGTCTTCAATTTCTTTCGTGTAACAACATGCCAAGCCAACACGATACACGTTTTTGATGGCTAGAACACGATTTTGCCCGTTTAACCTTTTTATATGAAAAATATAATTCTTGGTCCCTTGACCGTTTTAGCATATTACAGGGAAAATGTAAATGTTAATTATGTCGTACCGTACTGCCATGTATTAATGTTTTTAAAGTGTACCTAGGGAAAATTATTAAAAGGACAAAACCTACATTTCATGAAGCGCAATCTTGTTGCTTTTTTATGTAATAAGTTAAAATGTGGGCAATCTTACTATATGGTTTTGGATGTTTTGATAGAATATTGAACATATTATACTGTAATTTATAATACCTTTATACCTACCTATGTTTATTAACCATTAAATGTATTACACTATCACTTATAAGTAAAAGTACTTGATAAAATCCATCCAGTATGCTAAAACTCAATTTTTCAGGATACCTATGCAATAAAAAGTTTAAAAAAATATATTGTCATGATTTATATAGGTAGAAACGAATTTTAACATTTTAAAACTATCAAATCCTTTTTTTGAAAAAAATTTGAATCACATTCAATATTTGTGAAATTATCAAATAAAATTGACGTTTTCAATGGTTTGCTACATTATACATTTTTAACTACAAAGAAAGCATTTATTTCATAAACAATAATAGGTTTTATTTATTGTTTATGATTAATATCAATTACTAATAATTCAGGAACAATTAAACCACAAAATTGAAAATTCGGCAAATAAGAGGTTTGAGCCAACGATATAGGTATGACCAAAGGGAGAGGGAGGCAAGTGTCAAAGTAGTTGTAAACAAGTACCTATTAGTGTGCTATTAGTGTACGTAAGTGTCACAAGCGCAGTGCCGTAAATCATAATAATCACTCAAGGACGTCACACCCGCATGTGTTTTCTTCGTTATAAAAAACCGTTAAAATAACATAAAATAACCATCGATAAAGTACAGATAATTTTCTTACCTTTAACTTTGATAATGGTTCAATATATTCCATTAATCTAATAATTAAAGTTTACAGCACAAAATTGAAATTGCTGAATACAAATTTAGTACAAAATATGCAGTACCACAGAGTAAATTTCATTATTATAATGATTAATTATGATAGTATGACAGAGATAACACACACGTACGGGTGTGCTGTCCTTAAGATAATACATACAAAAATAGAAAGATATTTAATAGTTATAATTTATCATTAAATTATAATATATTATCCTAATAATAGGTAGGTAATGATAACGTGCTTACGTGTGGGTGGGTGATACGTTTCCCGACGGTTCTACCCTGTTCTACAAGGGTGTTATCGGGTTATTCCATAGATAATAATGAATTTTATTATCTGTGGGTTATTCGACCGATTGCTCCAGCAGAGGCTGTGTCCGGACTGTCCAATTTTGGGTGTCTTGGCTGTGGTCCCCGTGCGCAGAGAATTTAAACGGATATGGCGACAAGCGGAACTCGTAATCGCGACTCTACGGTCACCGAAGTACTGACCATTAACATTGATCTAAATTAAATAATAAGACAATAGTAATGACCAACGAATGATGTGTGTTAACAAATACGGTGTACTGTCATAGATTAAAAAATATAATATATACATTAATTAACTCGACTGTGGTATAATGACCTGACACAGGAAATATTCAATAATTTACTGTGGTCGACGTTCAACCATTTCAACATGATAGTTTATCTTAGCGGGACGAATGTTTATAAATATTGTTATCAATTTACCGTTATCATAAACACGAAGCCTAGAGAGAACTGATAAGGAGATTAACCTTGCCCCACCACCGCATTACCGCAATAATTTAAAAACGTTCCGAGAAAAACCATAGGTACGCCATACGCGCCACGCGGCGTGTACTTAGGTCGTAAATGCGAATGTCGAATACTTTAGCAACGAGCACCTTAACTTAACAAGTAATTGTCTGTTCTGTATACGTTCTTAAGTTCGTTATGTATTTATGTGGCACAGGAGTAAATTATATTCTATTATTTATATTTGTGAAATTAATCTAAAATATTTTTAATCAAAAGTATTCAAGACACATTGCGTATTTGTTGAATGGTAAAAATGTAAAATAATAAATTTATGCATTTAGCGTACGTGTATCAATGTACCTACCAACCTATCACATCATTATAATAAGCATGTCGTGTAATTAAAAATAAAGAATTTACTTTAGTATTATAATTTGACATTTATCGGCTTATCGCATTTGTTGTATTTGCTACAATTACTTCCTATAAAACTCACGTATTGCCATGTAAATGTAATAAATTGAATAATTTATCTTTACCATTACTTAGATAATATTAGATCAGTTCTCCACTCAACTACTTTTATTAAACTAATAAGAAATTTAAATTATTCGATCAAAAGTTTATACTGAAATAGGTACCTTTACCTTCATATAAAACTACTGAATTGTATGTTATTTTGTATTACCATTACTTTATTATATTAAAAATATGGTCTTATGGATAAGACTGATAAGAGAAATCCTAAGAATGTTAATAATTAATGTACTTTTATTAACAAATAAAATTATTTTATATACAATAATTTATTTTTGTAATCAAAATTCAAAATTCAAATCCATATAAAATATTCAATAAAAATGTTACGATTAGGGCTAGGATTTATGTGCAACAGTATGTTTTATTTTGATTTCTGATGATCGCTTTTGTAGTTTTGTCAGTAATGTTCATGAACTACCTCATGATGATGTAAAAGGTGGTGCTTTTATTTTGCATATTTTGGACAAAATGCACGTTTTATGGTATATTACAACACTAGACGTCTTTTTGCCATGTAATGTTGAATGTAGTTTTAGTAAACATAAGAGTGTAAGTAATTGTTATATTTCTGTATTTTTAGTTTGTATTTTGTAAAATTTTATGTTTATTGTAATCATCTTACGAAGTTTCTGTATTTTGTCAACTGTATTAGGTAAATCATATATTCAAAGGGCTCAAGCCCGTTAAATTTTTCTTAAATAAATGTATTATTAAGGTCTAACAGAAGATTGTTCAGTTTAGAAAAATGAAAACAATTATATAATATATTACAAATATTGTGTAATACATTATTGAATAGTTTTAATAGTTATGAATAATATTTAATTAATATTATTGCATATAAATCCTAATGATATATTACCTATACATTAAGGACTAAGGTTGCTATGCTTTCTGGTTTCATACTATAGTGTCTTAGTCTGTCATTCATTTTGTCTCAGTTATTAGAGCTAGAAAAATAATTATTATGGGAACAATTATAATTTGTTATTATCTTATTGCTTAATTTTTCAAAGAGTTGAAGTATGGACAATAACATGAATTAAAAATTAAGACAAAAACATTAAGCGTAGATAAGTTGGTTCAGTTAAAAAGAGTTATATAATAATATTTGGTCACATGAAAGGGCAGGGTATAAATGAAAATACAATACATGCAAATGATGGCAAATTGAATTTAAGATTAATTTGTAGTGAATTCAAAGACAAAATTAAGAAAATATTTTCTAAAGAAAAAATTCAATCAAATGAAAAAAATTTTTTTTTAGTATTTACTTATCAATAATTATTATGAATTAAGTAAAAAAATTAAGTAAATAAGTAAAAAAACTTTATAATTAATAATTATATATTAAAATAAACTTATTCAAAAATAAAAAGGTTTTTCAAATATTCAAAATTGTCCTGGTTTGGTGATTTCAAATACTAGAAACCCTATTATAGAATAATATAGAGAACATTAATAAATTGACTGGAAAAGTGACTAAGTTTAAGAGTAGATTTGAAATACAATATAAGTATATATAGTTGAACACAGGTAAAAAATAAATAATAATAAACTCATTTAAAAATGTATTATCCAACACTTTATTTTGTTTTAGTGGAACTCTTAATTATTAAAACTTACACATAAAAACAATATATATAATATATAAAATTATATTGGTATAATTTAGTGACATTTCAAATATAAGTAATTTTTGTTGCTTTTACGTATATTATATAAAAACGCTTTACAAATTTGAAAAAAAAAAGAGAAAACAAAAAAAAATATATATAAAAACATAAAACGCACCATTTTTTTTACAAAAAAAAAAAAAAAAAAACAGTAACCAGTATACTTTAATGATACATAAATAAATATTTAAGATTATTTACATTAATAACAGTTGTTTTTGCTTAAATTAAATTAATATAAAATTTAAATGCTCGGTATATTATCCGTGTACTAAAATTAAAATAAATAATGTGATAGTTACTGTGAAAATTAATTTTTAAGAATAATTACTGAAATAAAAATTCATTAAATATAATATGTATATGTATGTCAGTGGTAATGTGACAAAATAATAAAAAAAGTGAAAAAAAAAATTAAATATAATAGTACTTTTTTTACAATATTTCTACCTCAATGTAGTCACAATTTTATTGCACCGTTTTTATTTCATCAAAACAATATTGTCAAGAAATTTTAAATATATATTTAATACTTAAAAAAAAATTATACTTTTATTATCAAGATTATAAAACAATGTTGATATTTAAAAACATACCAAACTTTTAAAGCATAATAAGGTAATTGACAACCTAGAAATGATAGGGATGAGCACAAGTTTTGAATGATGAAAACATGGGGGAGGGGGATATGAGCACATTTAAGCGATAGGACAAATGAGATCAAAACAATTTTTAAAGAAAATACAATTACTGTCAAACGTGTGATTCAAGAGGTACATTCAACAGTTTAGACACAAAATTTGGGTCGGCCATGCTTCTAGGTCTAATACCTCTTTCTTTTATTCCATCCACAACACGAGCCCAACTCAAGTCTGGTGAACTGGTTCTTCTATCTTTACAGCTTTTCTCTAATTCTTCTCTTTCCTTATTGTCCAACCATGTGATTTTATCAAAGTCCTTTGTACCACCCACCGTATGCCGCCTCTTGATACTGCGATCAGTTGTAACACCGTTTTTACGTTTTTGGCGCGCTTCCTTATCGCGCAATGAACTACAGCGTCTAGACAATCCTTGTTTTCGCTTGTTCATGTTGCACTCGGTCTTCTCCATCTTGGTAAGGGAGTCAGATCGCCGGTGTTTGGAAGCGTCACCGTTTTTTGTCAGCATCATTGCCTCAAACTTTGTGTATTTAGAAATATATCTTTCATGTTTATTAAGGGACTCACAGCGGCGTAGTTTTACATGATTCCCATAGTCTGGACGGTTTTCTTTTTGTTTCAATGATTCGGAACGACGCAGACGCACATTTGGGACGGCGTTAATGTCTTGAAGACACTCAAAATTATCAGTTTTTGAAGTATCTTTCATCGATTCACTAGTTGAATCTTTCATGGTTTCAATTTCCTGTAATAAATAATAATAAAAATTATAATCAAGTTATCACAATAATCTTTAACATCAACATACATGTTTTTCAGTTATATGCTGGCTGCGCCTTTCCAAAGATCTATGTAAACTTGGGTCTCTGTAAGTCTGCACATCTGTATGTTCATCATTTGAATTAGCCACTGGCTGTTTTTCTTCAACATCTACAGAGTCGCTGGGTATTGAAAGAGATTTAAGTTTTTTGTCAAAGGCGGAAGTCAGGCTCACCAATAAATCCCCTCCTGGAAAATCAAATATAAAACTTTTGTTATGCAACACAAATAATAATGCTTAAGTTTAATACATATCATGTTTAATAAACCATTCAATTACAATGTTAGATATTCTACAACATTATGGTAACACACAGTTAAAACAATTATACATAACACTGAAAAAATTATTTGTTAGCCATTATTATTATAGTTAAAATTAATATCAAACCCATAAACTATTAAATTAAAAAAAAAGTGAACAATTTTTTTTTGATACACACCCAAAAGTTAGAAAATAAACTAAATAAAAAAATTAAAATTAACCCTAAAAATAGTTATAAGCTGATTTATTAATGCGTAAAAATAAAAATAAAACCAATTTTTTTTATACAGTCAACATATAATTAAAATTTACAATAACCACTTGGTACTTATATAAAAAAATAAGAACCATTTAATGGTAAAAAATAGAATGAATATAAATAATAAGTTATTAAGTCATGAATTCAAACACAATACACACCATTACTCAAAACTAGACATTATAAATTAAAATAAAATAAAATTACTTAACTTTTATTTATTTATTTAAAATAACTTTTAACTTAATAAATTAAACTTTTTCATGAGATGTAGTTAGCTAATTTAACAGTTGATAGTGAATTCATTTTAAAGGTATTTTATGCAAATTTTATTTCAATATAAACCCTAAAGATTTCAATTATATTTTGATTGTAATAATCATTTGATTAAATTTATTATTTATAGATTTCGATAAGGATTAAAATAATGTTTATATTATACATTTTTTAATAGAAGTGATCATACTTAGGCTAGATAATTATATATAGATAGGAGAGTTTTACTATTGGATAGATACTTCCATTCTTGTAATTTTTGTTTAATAAATTAATCTTAAATTATGTTTACATTTTAATATATATTTTTATCTTATTTGTTTAATGGGATTTAACGTAGATTGTGAATTCAGTTAAAGAGAAACAAAAATGAGAAGTGAATTTAACAAAATTAGTTTATTTTTCTAGCCATTGGTATAATATATACATTTTTTGATGTGACTATTTATATATTATATTAGCCCTAATTTTTAGAATTAAAGAAATGTAAAGGCCTATCTAAAAGTACCAATAATTGGTAAATCAATAAATCATAAATAATAGCAAAATTAAGTGATTTTTGAAATATAGCAAGTAAATAGAAGCAGAAAATTAGTAGGAAAAAAAGCAAAACCATGTTAATTGATCAAAAGTCTTTTGAGCTAAATGTATAAGAACCTTTCAGGTTGGTAGTAGTAGTAATGCGGATACTGGTTAAGGGACGTGCCAAAAACCCATCCTTGTCGTTTGTTACTTAAGTGTTGGTGTATGTTACCATTTGCTGTAAATTTTGCTAATGAATCTCAAACAAAAATGAATGAGCCGGACGTGCAGTGCACACGATCGGTAAATTAATTTAAGATTACGCAATAGTAAAACCATTACAGTATATACAAAGCATAACATTTTTTTTATATCATAATTTAAGAACTATAATTATTGCCATTTTACTCTTATTAACATATTTTAGTAATAGAATAAAAATTTAAAATATAGATTTTATATTATTATATGCAATATGGAAACTACTAATCTTTAACATCAATTGCATCATTATAATTACTATTGCGAACTCTTTAATACTGATTTAATAAAAATTAATATTTACCTTCATCTGACGCATGACTTATAGGGCGTTCACTGGATATTCTTAAGCCATCACTGAGTGAATCTACTGACCATTCATCAGCACTCTCAGTACTCGTTTTTAATCGTTTCTGATTATTCTTTAAGTCTGAGTCATTTGATTGTTCAATAGTCCCATTAGTTGCTCCTTTGGATACTTTGACCATGACTTATGGTAAAAAATTATAAAATTAACAAAATGATTATCAAATATTACTAAAAAACATTTACCTGGAGAATAATCTTTAGCTAGCATTAAGGCTTCGTTAGGTTGTGTAACAGGTTCGTCAAGTCCAAAATACTCTCTTCTTCTTTGACCTCTATTTATTTCTCTTTGAAGCATTGCTTTTGTTTCCTGTTCAAATCGTCGTATTCTTTCTTGAGTAGTTTCAGCTAAATTGACATAAGTCTTAATAGGAGGAGCACCATCGGTATTTTGTGGTGTTGAATCTAAACTTTGATCTTCTGAACCTTGATTATTTGTTAGATGTTCAAGACTGTCTTCAGATTCATTAAGACTAGTACTTGAAACTGTCTCTGAACTGGCTTTTGAGCTGTTCACTTTATCTTTGTTAGACACATCCTACAATGGAAAAATCAAGCATTATTGATAGTTTTATAAAATGTATTATTTAATTTTCATACTTGTTTAATATCAGTTGCACTTGGTGGTATACTAATATGAGGAACTATATTATTGGTTACATTGGTACGAGACTTTCGCGATACATTTGAATTTTTGCCAGTAGCTCGATGCATTTTACGATTAGCTGCAGCAACAATATTGGTCACAAGATCTTTGGCCATAAATGGTGTGTACTGATTACCAGAAACTTTGTTAATGTTATCCAAAAGATTTTGATTTGGAGCAGATTGTTCAATTTCTGGAACTTGTCCACAATTTTCAGGTATGGATGCTGTAAGATCTACCACATCGCCATTTCCAAAACACCAATCAGCCTGTAGTAAAAAAAGAAAAACAAATAAAATAATTGTCTCAAATGGAAAATAATAACAATAATAATTCATAATCTATGATATTACTTGTAGTATTAGCGATTCCACAATGCGGCACTGATGACTCATATCTGTGACCATAGTTACCATGTTATCATCAGCAGAATGAACTAGGGTAGGACCAAACACAATAGCTAAGTTGCGTGCTTCCATTTTGTTGACCCCACTATGTTGCACAATTTTCTTAAGGTGCATCAGCAAATATCTTAAAGTCTCAAAATGGTGGTCTGGTAGTTTATGAACCTACAGCAAAAATAAAAATGACTAATTTTTGTTGTAAAATGTAAACAAACCTTTTTACATACCAGTTCTCGTAGTTTCACCATTCGTTGAACAGGATCATCAATTTTATCAGCCTCAATGAAATGTGGATACATTTCAGTTGTTAATAGTGCATCAGGAAGTCGCCTAAAGAACGATTTTAATAGGCTAGAAATTACATTCACATCTGTCCACCGGGGATCTCGTTGTAGAAGTTTAATGGCCATATCTGGAGTTTCCATACCACCAGTGTTGACCGCTTCTGTTAGTGAAGTAATAGCAGCTGTATTACCAGGTACTCTAAAAGTCAAGACATAATAAAATATGATAATTAAATAATAAAAGATGTCTATTTAAATTAAATTAAAAAAAAAAAAAAATATTACATACCTGTAAATGCCTATGATATCCAACCCTTTGTCTTCAACTATAGATGTGCATACTTCTACTATTAAAGGAACATACTCAGATTGCGTCGACTATAAAAAAGAACAATTATTAGAAATGTATAATAAAATTTTTAAGAGTATGGTTGGAAAAAAAATATCTTACCGGCGGGCAAAGTTCCAAAGGTATGCCGATTGCAGTACCCGGCGGTGGTGGTAGTGTGGGCATAATCGGTGATACCGGCGATCCCGATCCTTGTTGTATTTTCTTTAATTGCTTGGCCATTCGATTTTTCCATGTGTTGGTAGATTTGGGAGATTGCGGTTGTGATCCTTGGCACGGGCTGCGGTCGGGTTTCCGTGTCTTAGTGATAGGAGAATCGCCGGTGGGTGAACGGTTTCTGAACGCACCTAACTTACGTATGCCCTTAGTATTGCCAGGAGAGATGCTCAAGCACTGAAAAACAAAACCAATTTGGTTAATTTCAGTATACTTGTAAGTCACTAGTATTTTAAATATTAGATGTGAATTGGTATTTGGTAGTATAGGTATTAGTATAGGGACCTACCTAACCAAAGTTAGCATCGGAAACTATACGCTTGAAACGTATTTACTAGTATATGTGCAATTTAAACACTGCCAATTTCAATAAAAGTATACAATAAAAAAATAAAATAAAAATAAAAACCATTATTTTGTAATTATTTAACAACCAGTAAGATTGGCATGGATGACACTGCATTGCAGGTACATAATAAAATCCACTTACTTCTTCTGCGGATAGAGGTGCCTGTGCCTCGAGGGCTTGTTCCTGCAATGCTTTCAACCAACGCACCATGGACGAAGTGTCGTCGGCTTGAAGCAGTAGTTCAGTGCACCCCATGTCGGCGACGCTGGAGCAAAGTCGCATCACGTGCTTCCTCTTGGTGTAGTCGTGAGCTACGTCTGTAGTAGACGTTCTCAGATTGATACGATCGCAGGACATGTTCACGTCGTCCGTCTTTTCTAGCGTTGCGGGTGTCTAAAAAAAGAAAGAAAGAAGAAATAGAAAAAAAAATCAAATGTACCTTTATAGAAAACATTTTATTTTTTTGTTTTAGTTCCTTTTTTTATATTCCTTTACAGTAGTAGAACGTAATGAAATTCAATGGGAATAATATGGACATACCCAAGAACCGGTAGACGACCACCGTTTTAGTCGTGGATGTTTTGACGCCCGGAACCACATGGGCATACAAGAATACCTAAGACGTCGATCAGGAGAACAGAATCGATTCATTTTTTAGTTTCGGAAACAGCGCAGTGTAAAATAATAATTAAGTCGTGCGCTATACGAAAATGTACTGTAAACCACGATGCAACTGCTCAACGTTTGAACGTAAAATGTTACTGGTCGGCGGTCAGATCGCGGATGTGGAGGGTCTATGACGGGCACGTGCCCCTATTGTCATGGGCAGCTGGGTACATAATAATGTAATATATTATTCGGACGACGCGTGTGCACGAAGCGCAAAAAAAAAACAACCGAAAACTCAATAGCTGTGTCCCTGCTGTTTGACGTTATGAAAGTTCTAGTGTAAACAATTACATTCGAAATTTTTGAGAAAGCTTAAGACAAAAATCAAAAGATAAAGATCGCTTTGTACGTGTATTATATTATGTTATATAACGCACAAGACATCATAATATGAAGCTGAGAGGCGGACACCGGAGACGGTACATAATATATATTATTATATTGCGATTTGCGGGTGTATAGTTTTCTTCTACCAAGTAAAGAATTCATAACATGAATTCCGCAATAAAAAAATCAAGGTTTTTGTATATACTTACATCGACCGAAATGTTAGGAATAGACTCTCGTTTTTCTTTGTACAGACACAACGTCTGTCCGCGTACAACAGCCCACACCGGTTTCCACGACCGATCGCATGCTTTCTATTAACACAATATAATACATAATAATATAATATGCGACATTATATACACTACAGCTGTATAACATTATACACGTCTTGAATGAGCAAAAGTGTATTTTTTTTATTTTATTTATTGTCTCATCGATTATGATATATTTTAACAAATATATGTAGACACTTAGTTATAATAATACTTTACAAAACAATATTACCTTGCCGTCGATCTGAATCACTTTGCAAAGTAACGATCCTTCTTTAACAATGCGGCTGTTTCCAAGATCCTGGAACGGTGGGCCATTTTTCTTCGTTCCCAGTATACTGCTGCTACAAAAACATTATTTAGTATAAGTATATATTATTATTTATTATTAAACATAATATACAGTTTGTGTTATAGTTAAATAATATAATTTATATATGCTTCGTATACGGTCAGAAAAACACTCATAAAAGCAATTAAAATTGTTTTATACAATTACTGTACATACTATATGATTATGTCTAGTAATTAACACGAATACACGATTATTATTATATAATATTATATGATATTATATTACATATTAATATTAAATAATACACACATACTATAGTTGATGAGCGTCACGGGATAGTGCAGAAGATATCGCCAAGTATCATATATAATATGCACATCCGTTAATTCTTAACTTTTAGATTTTGCAAGGAATATATCTTGTTTTGATATTTGTACTATACTTATATAATAGATAGCATATTATTAAAAATAAGAAAATACATTTTCTTATGTATGAAATTTTTTGTTGATTTGAATTTTTTTTTAAATTTATATTGATAACATTTTTACAAGTTAAAAGGTAGGAAAGTGTAGTAAAAGGTTCTTTATAAATTGTTCTTTTACAGAAACTCAAAAATATTGAAAGTACATAATATGCAGATTTTTTTTTAGACATTATTCAAGTTTAATTTTTGACGAAATTAGATATTTGTAAACAAAAAAGAAAATTAACCGTAGGAGTTCAAAACTATTCACTATAACGTATAAGCATATTATTACTTTTTATAGACTCAATAAAATGTTCAAAATATTTAAATTCATTTTAAGCCAAGAAATTATTCACACCATTATCAACAGTATTAACGTCATCGGTATTGGTTATTGTAAGTTAATAACGATATATGATATAACATGCGTCTTGTTAACAGCAAAAATTTGTACAATACAGTATTATTATTACTATAATATATAGATAAATCTCTAATAGTAATATAAATATACATTTTAAGATATCCTTAGAAATAGAGGCTGACATGCAATGTCTTTGCTCAGAAATGTTTTTCGTGAACAATAGTTTATATTTTATCACATGTATTATTATAAAGTATTACAGTCAACTACCTACTCAAAAATGGAGGTACATTTGAAACCTACTGTAAGTGCAGAAGAGTTCTCTGTTTATTTTTTTAGGTTTTTCGTATGTGTATAATATTACGCGACACCAAAGGTTAGACACATTATTAAATATTAATATTCGTTATTAAAATAGTGGTTTTGGTGGGGAATGTTTGTTTTCTTTGAAAAACATTATAATTGATATGGTGCAAATATAGCGCTGTCGCGAGTACACGTTTTATATTGCATGTCGTTGTTTACATGTATTAAAAAAAACATGCATGTAAAATGGAAAACAAAAAATTGAAAAAAAATACGTTATTATTCATGAACCAAGTAACAGATGCATAAATAATGATAAAAGTAGTAATACATAATTCATATAATACGGGCTTCCGAACACTACTACACAATGATGTTCGGTCGCGTGCCCGACATAGGTCATAAGTTATAGGCTTATAGCTAAACATCAATTAAAAAATTGGGGGTGGGGTATATATTTGCGCGTCAACAGTTTTTAACGCGTCGCTGCGGGTATGTACAGGTAGGTGTCCTATATATGCATCATAATGGCATATTATACAGTTTATAGTAGCTCAATTTTAACCGTGGTTTAAGATTATTTTTAATTAGATGTACTTCATATTATTTTCATGGACTCAAATAAAAAATTTAAAATTTTCATGGTACATTTATTAGTATGTATTTGTGTTTCAATTTCGTTTTTCAATAAAAGTATTGCATATAATTTTCAAAATAACATTTTTTTGGCATTGCGTACCGAAAGAAACTAATACAAGTGTAGAAGCGAGTAATTCAGTAATAGTTTGAAAAAATCAGATTCAGAGTAAGAAAAAATTATTGGCAATGAGCCTGTGACAAACGACTTGTATATAGTTTAAACGCACAGTATAAGAACATAACTATAGTGACAAGAGCGCATAATGGTTTATATACCTACTAATAGCGTATAATATATTATTTATTTTGGTTTTTTTTACAACAAACGTAGAAAAGTTAAAATAATAATGTATCGAATTACACCAAGAAGAGTAGTGCATTCGAGATATTGAAAAAACATAAAAAAAAAAAAATAAATAAATAATAATAGTTTCATAACAAGTCGGTCATATTCAAAGGGTTTTGAATACAACCACAACTACTCGTTTCATACATCGCGTGTTAATAAAACACAAAAAAAATGTTTTTCGATAGAATTCTAGGAATGACATAGGTATTATATTATTTATATTTTAGAACTTTGAGTTAAGGTTAGGGACTTAGGGTAAGTATTTAACAATATATAAGCATAGCATATTTATTTTGGTAGTTAAATGGATCGATAAATGTTATAACGACGAAATAATTCATAACAGTTATGGGCATAGGTATACTATACGTAAAGAAACAAGTCCTAGACTAGAATATAATATTTTTCAAAAACTTAGAAAAGTCTCTACGCTTAAGCAGATTTTAATATTCGGAAGTACCTACTTCTTAGTTTGTCATTGTAAAATTTAAGGAATATATTAAATTTGAATTTAACGCATTTTTTTTCAATTGGTGTTAATACCACTTACTAAGAAAATTTGTATCAATTATTTAGTTTATAAAAAACATAAAAAAAAAAAAAAAACCGAAAAATGAGGCTGATGTTTATAAACAGTTCAAAAAGAGTAAAACTATTTTAAAAATTTCAAGTATCAACAGACATTTATTTGTTAAGTACAACAATTAAACAAAATCATCGTTTTAGTCGTAAACTGCAGTGTTATGAAAATATTATAATATTAATTATTTTATTATAATTTATTTTAAAAGTGCTGAGAAATTTTATCAAAAAAATTCAAAATGACATTAAATTTGCTACTAGAAACAACCTTCAATTTTAAAATTTGAAGATTTTTTCTGCAGCTATAAAAATATTGTTTTCAGAGTTCAGATTCAGACACACACACACGCACAACAACATGTAATTGTAAAACCAATACATTTATTGATTCGCTCAGAATTTAAAATGTAAATAATACTGAATATTATTATAGTTTAGTCGGTTTAGGAAAATATCTTTAATAATGGTGTATTATGTAAATTCCGTTATATAAACTAGATTTGTCGACTTGAAAACATACAAAATCGATTATGCGTTTTTTTTTTTGTCAAAGGGGCCCAATAACAAATATGGGATTTATCGTATAATAACAAATACACTAAAACTAATAGAACCCAAGGACTCGTGAGTATTAATTACTGTAGTCCTTGACGATACGTGATTTATAAAAACTAGGGCACTATTATGGTTTTTATTCTCTTTATATATAAATTTATATTATATATCAACGTCGACTTACGAAAAACCGAAATATACAATATCTTGGGCTAATTCCCACTGTTCGCGATACGAGTCATCTTTACAAAATAAAATTGTTAAAAAACACATTTTGTCCAGATTTTATAACAATGTTCCGATATTTTGATTCTTCTAGAAATATATTCAATGTCTTGTGTAAATAAGATTTTTTAAAGGCGGCAGTAGTGTCTGATGTTGTGTGTTCATGGCAAACGACGCGAATGAAACGTAATAGTTTTGGAAAACTGTAGTTACGACGAATTTAATAGTGGTCGATGAGGACTTGAGGGAACCAAAACTGACAAATCGGATCGTGTTTCAACAAGCTGGTTTTTGTTATTAAAAAAAAAAAAACTGTTTTCTAAAGAATTAATTTTTTAATGAAACATAAACGATGATTTATTTTTTATTATAATATAATTGGAATCTTTTATCGAAACACATATATAAAAAATATATGTACTGTACGTATATATTATAAAATATTTTTACAGACATATAGCCCATTGATAACGAATAAAAATAGACGTTTTCATGTGGAAATACAGAATTATATTAGGGGAAAAATTGTTTTCCATCAACCGGCTAGTTGGCCAATTCTCGATAAGGGTGGCCTTGAACACATTTTAACAATGATAAAACGTGTACGTACACGATGGTCGATGATAATAAATTGTTATAATCATGCAGTCACAGAATATATTATATTATAATAATATTCTGTGATGCAGTATTGAAAAATATGATAATTGATAAGCACCTAATACCTACATATTAGTACTTATTACATGAACGAGTATCATTATTCTGAATACAGTCATCCCAATTAATTTATTTATGTTTTCGTGCATGAGTACATCTTTTATACAAGAAAAATTAATAATTTTTTTTCTATAAGTAGTTTTAGGTAAGCGAGGAATACTCAAATAATTTAAAAAAATTAACTCAATAGGGAAGTAAAAAAAAAATAAATAAATAAAATATGTCAAAACCACTGTGGTTTGAGTACAATTACTGAAGCAAATATTTTTAATAGATATCAATAATAAACAATACAACTTATAAATAAAGGAAAACCTATTAGACACAGGTTAGGTCCAAAAGTAAATTAATTATATACCTACGAAATTGATTATAAGATATTATCAAGTGCATAGGTGATTTACTAAGAATTTTTAAAAAAATATTTTTAAATAATGAATTAAACATATGAAATTTTAATTATACTTAAAGGCCATTTTTTTTTTAATGAAAACTATAATATTGCTTTACATTTATTTTTTAAACTATAATTTGTACCTACATAGATTATTAATAATACTAATAATAATTATAAATGTTACGCAATATTATTTGTTTCACAATTTATGGTGATAACGGTATAAAAATCCAAGTATCTGAAAATATGATCTTTAATTATACTAAAAAATAGTATAGAATTTAATCTGATACTACTAAAGGATAAAAGGCTGACGAACAATAAACTAATATATTATGTACATGATTAGTGAATCACCTTGTGTAATATTATTAGAGGTTTTTTAAAAATTACGCGCTTCGCGTTTGCGGGTCAAATATTATATTATTACAAGCGCACACATAACACGTTCTAATATATATTACAATACAACAATATTATAAATAATAAAAACAATAATAATACAAATTACATATGGTCAGGTCGGACGACACTGATACCGAAATACTATTTATATACAGGGAAATCTATATAATATGTGCAATCCAATAGAATAATAAAAAACAGTAATTTAAATATCAATGAAGAGTCTACTTGTAATTATATGGTATATGACACAATATATATGCACATATTTAAATATTAGATAGATAGACTGCAAATAGTCTAAGAGAAACGTATTTTCGGCAAAAACAGAGTTATTATAATAGTGGGCACACAGAAACAAAAATATAATGAATAAGTCACAATATAATATAGACGAACCCGCGGTCACAACTTGCGGCGGCATCTTCGAAAAGTCGCCGTAACCTTTGTATGTCACCCGGAAATAACGGTGCGCGCCATTTTTTTTGCACTCTGCACAGTACATTGTTACGTATTATACATCATTATATAATATAATATGTATTTCGATTTGAGTGTTTTGCAAGCAACAACAATGTAAAAAAAATGTAATACAATTCAAGAACATAAATTAAAGAACCTATACGTACTATACAATATACATATTATATAAAAACTGTAAGACCTTTAGTATATTGGTGTGTATCGAACTTAATGTGTTGCTTTTATGTGATATTATCGAAAATACGTTATATAAGTAACATATATTATTTGATGTAGGCATTTGTATAATAATTGGTATAACTCACTTCTGTTGGGCGACGACTATCGAGGTGGGCTCGGATTCTGATTCGGTGGTAGTGAGGTCGTCAACACTCATACGATCGCCCCAGGCTGTCGCTTTTAGGTACGATATTCGTCTGGTGGTCCTTTCTTCTTCTATACACAACATAAGTATATATTATTATTAAATACCATATTAGTTATGTAAATTTTAGGTATGTATATTTCATGCGTAAGGTTAGATTAGGTTCACGGGTCTTGAACAGAGATTTGTGAATTAAAAACCTATATTTTGCGTTTTTCCAACTCGATTTCAACATTCAACCCAATTTAAAATTTGTATAGCAAATTTAATTTTAACACAAAATTTAAATTCATAAAATTTCCCACTGCATTTACGTCAATAACGATTTTGGAGAAAACCCCAATGCAGACGCTTCTTGAGATCGAGTTATAGAAAAACCACAAAACATTTTATTTGGTCATTCGATCCAAGTTCTCGACCTTAAAACCCTGAAGTAAAGTATCATGCAATGAAACTCAATAGAGTGAATTTCAAAAGGACAGTGGTAAAAATGTAGAGTTCCCCTCACCATTATCAAGACTCGATGAGTTAGTCGGTCTCAACGTGATCATTTCACACGGTTTTTGAAGCTCAACGGCTGCGGCCACAGTTTCCGTATCGTCTGAAGACACTGCGGTAACAAAGAAATTCGTCCGCGTCAACATTAATTCAACGCAGAAACAGAGTATTGTATATTATAGTAGGTAGGTACATAATATGATACATTCGATGTATGGTATATATATTACACGGTACTCTGAATCGAAAAGCAGTGTTATTATTAATTTATAATGATGTATAAAGAGTGTATACCTATATATAATATGTACAGATGTCAAGTGTAAAACAAATTGCGGAAAACACTACACAACTGCAGTAGCTGTGTGCATGCAAAATATGATAACTTACATACTACATAATATGTATTACACGTTAAAGCAGTAGCAAAAAGCTTAGTATTGTATGCATTACGTTTAAAAAAAAAAATGTACTATAGGTAAGCGGAAGCGCACCGATTAATCAGTGTAATTTCAGTTTAACATAATATGGTTTAAAGCGTAATTTATGATAACCAGTCCACAGTGAGTATAATTAATACATATATGGATATATTATGATATTTTAAATACGCGGAACGGGCATTTCTGGGTGGGTTTAAGATGTTAATAATTTTACCAATATAAGTACTAATATTTTTTTCATTTCTTAAACAATTCAATATTAACATATGATCGTGTACGACGACACGGATGAGAATGTAATATGATAATGTATAAACACTGTAAATACAGATTTTGTTTATACATACATATTACATATTATATTGATGCTTTCTAATCGAGGTGTACATTGACATCTAAGAGATTTTAGACCACTGCTCTGACACTATATACGAAAACAAATTGCTATAATAAATCTTGTAATGATGGTCAAAAAAAAAAAAGAAAAAGAAAATTTGAATTGTTTAATAAAGACATCTAACACTTAATTCATATTACCGCAGGGGCTATACGTATATATAAACAACTATAATATTATAATGACTGAAAATGTCTATGATTACGAATTTATGATGATATTATTATTTATTTCGCGCGTACATAATGCGCGTGTCGAGAAGTCTACAGTTCTGCGATAAATCTTCAATGAATTTTGTTAATTTGGTGAAATTTTAATCATTTTTATCGTTATATACATTTCATTTTATTATAGTCTCATAAAATTATAGTATAAGCTTTCCCATCGCAATAGTATAATAGGTATATATCGTATTACGCACTATACATAATACAGTGGTTAGTATATTTTAGTATATTATCTTATAATAATGGTGTATTATACGTGGTACGTGCTGTGTGAATATCAGCGGATCTAATCGATTACTGTTATATGCGTTTCCATGTTGTTTAAATCGATTGTAAATTAATTAAAAGTGTTAAGGCTTCTCTAGTCTCAAGTATAGAAAGAAGAAGAAAACAAGGAGCATTTTCGTTTTATTATTATTATTATTATTGATGTCAGATCTTCTCTCTCATTCTCTCACTCTTTCTCTTTATATTTTTTTTCTCAATCATCACTCTCCATTTCGGTGTAATACACAACAGTCTAACCTTGGATGGAGCCAGCAGTGGACTGCACGGCAAAATCGACAGGCCTATCCTTGGGCAGCTCGAGGCGCGTCGGTCGCGCGTTCCGTCGACGGGTTTTTGACTTTTCCGCTCCGTTTTCCATCGGCTTCTGGTTTCGTCGTTCTTCACACAATTATTTTCGTATTATTTAAAAATATATTATTATATTATAATAACAATATCACATAAATAAAGTCAACAATTTTTGTTGACCATGTCGTTATGTGATGGATACAATAAAATGTAAACATATATAGGTACATATGAACCATGTACCATGAACAGGACATAACCCAAATCGAATTTTAATTATTATTATTATGACTCACTTGGCTATTTGAGTATATATTTAAGCTACGCAAATATCTTTTACCAACACAGTATACCAAAAAACATAATACGTCTGGACCTAGATATATATAAGTACATTTAACTGGGATTAAGATTTTGTGACAACTTTCTCTTCACTAAACACAAGAAACATAAAGGCAAAATAAAAAAAAAAAAACAACCGATGTACAAAAACGATTTACGGCCGATTTTTAGATGACGTGTGCATAATGTCTTTAGTCTTTTTTTCTCGAAAAAAAAAACAAATTCAATGCAAATAATATATTATGTACTGTGTACTGGCGTAACGTTGGAAAGCAGGTCGAACCAAAAATGATTTTCAAACGTTTTTATTTAGACAATTTCGTTCACAATTGTTTTGTCTAAAACAAAATAGGTACTATCGCTCACAATACAGTATAATGTACGAAATATAGTTATACCATATATGTATAAAATATATACAATATATATATTCTTACGTATTGTACAAGTCTTGGAAATATGTGACCTATAATCAAATATCCATATTTGAAATATATTGATGTAAATTAAAACAGGATTCGTAGTAGTTATTATTATTATAAATAATCAATCAGGTTTATGTACCATTATTAAACGGTACGAACAAGATTGATTCCTGGCAGATGACGGAAAGAATGATAAAAAATTATATTATTTTGTAGTACATAAAATTTAATTTTGCTTTTTGAAACGTGCGGCTATGTACTATACGTATGTTCCATGGGAAATAGAAATTCGATTTATTTACGAGCACCCGGCTACCGAGTTATTTTTATCCTTGGCGTAGGTGTTGAAAAGTTTAAAAGAATTAATAATCATCTTATTTTATCACGATTGACTTAGGAGTTGAATTTGAGAAGGCAACGCAATGGCATCATTTTCTTAAAATCAATAATAATTTTTTTTTCGAGGGAAATAAAATAGTTATAAATTATAATAAATAATTCAAGTTATAGTTAACAAGTTCTATTTTGAACAGAAAAATCATATTTACTACCTATCATCACTTTTCTCGGATACAAACAGTACAAGAGTTCTAGCTTTTGAAATGCCAATTAAGTCCTATACAATGGTTTTGTATGGAAAATATATCAATACTATATACAAATTGAAGAAGAAATACATTTGATACACATATGCGGGTTTTAACGCAAATCGATCGATCTACAAAAATTATAAAAGCTGTGTAAAGTATGAATAAACTTATTTAATAAGTTAACTTTAATATCCAAAATTATATTTGTAAATATTTCATTACAAACAATAGTACACTTTCTTTTTCATATTAGATAATTACGTTTAAAATTAAATTTTCAAGGATGATCCTAACTTAATAAACGGTAAACACTGGTACTTGGCACCGTTGAGCGCTTTTACGGTTTCCTATACATAGAAATCGTTATAATTTAAAATGGTGTTGTTATCACGAGCATAATATTACTGCCTATACATATACATAACATATTATTATACACAATACTCGTACATATAAAAACCACTTACTAACAGACAACGGTGAACGAAAGAAGAACTGAAAAATAAAAGCAACGATGATAGAAGCAGTTCGCGTGTTTTTTTACGTTCATTGAGAAAAGCAACAAATAATAATATAGATAATAACTAACAACTAATGAAACAATAGTTAATAATAATGTATTTTGGAATTGTATTTGTATTTGGACGCAAAATCTTTTAATAACAGTACTAATAATAGTTTTATAATAAAAATAATAAAATTTTATTAGGATAGCAACTATACGAGTTGGTACTATTTTTATTATGTATATTTCGGCTTGTATCTCGTCTACCTGAACAGCAATGCGCGTCATGTACTGCACGCGGAGAGAGCTATTTTAAAGACACACAAGCTTGCCTTATACCAGTTAGCCGGTTTAAAACAGCATTTTATTAATTATTATTATCTTCATCATCAACATCAATTCATCAGTTCATCAAAATTCATCGTGTTCGTAGCTACGAATTTTTTTTTACTGATCCATCTAACTATAGACTATTATTACTCTATGCTACAGACATACTGTGACGTCGTGATTCGTGACATCACTCCAAACTAATACCAAGGCCGAAATTTATCTACTGTAAACGTTACTGAAACGGAACGAAAATCATACGATTTGACAGTGGCATTTTGGTAACAAAGCCCATATTCAAAAAATAGTAATTACTAATTATACTTCGCATTCTACAATAAATAAATATAGAACTACATTAAAAAAAAAACTAATCTACAACACAAAATATTATACATACTACTAAATCGATTGTGTAAAACTATTTTGCTACTGGATAATTAGCTATAATAATATTTTATATTATAATATAATACGAGTATATATAAGGCGTAAAAAATATAATACAGATATATATATATATATAGTATATAAATCGAATCACCGGATGGCGGATAGTCGGTGATCCCGATAGAGAATAGTTTTGAAGAATGAAGATACATGAAAATGAAAATATAGATAGAAAAACCCGAATGTGGCTTATCGGATTAAGATAAGTGTCTTAAATAAAAAATAAAAACTCAGCACTTGGTGCAAGGTACTTAGGTAATGATGTGTATGATATAATATAGCAGTCATATATATATCAAATTAATCATGTACATAAAACATGATTGTATATACTAAAATCTATAATCTAACTGGAATAATATAGTTGTTACTAGCTCACCTATGATAGTGGGCTTTTTACATGCAGCCAGGTAGGAATCTTGACGCACCACCGGTTTGAAGCGATACGATTCATCTTTAGAAATAGACTCGTCTAAAAAAATTAACTCCTTTTTTGTCAAATAATCCAAAAGATATGGTGGTTATAGTTAAGTAAGTAAACACATAAACAATAATAATAATGAACATTGCATGAGCGAACACCCTTTTCATGCATGTCTGAACTCGTTTTGTTGTCTGTCCAGCACGATTTAAACCGACGCAGAACATGACAAAAGCTCAGAACCAGACAATTATCACGTTTAAAATAAAAATAGCTGTATATTTATAAAAGTCATTTGTACGATCTTACCTTTTGGTGGTTCATATTCTTTAGGAGGATCGCAGTGTATTTTGTTGCTACCAATAGGTACGATTAGATTCCCGGAATGATATCTTACGGATGAAGGACTTGCGAAAGAGATTGATTTATCAGAAGAACCTGCATGCAAGAGAAAAATTAAAAATAAAAATGTTTTTTATGCATAATATTATAAAAATGTGAGTTGTCGTAAGACTTAAAAAATTGTAATGATAAAAAATATAATACATTTTGAAATAGGCTGTTTTATTTAAACTGGAAATGATGAAAGAAAAATATTTTCAAATACGTTAATAGATTTTGAAATAATAAATGTCGTTCGATAAAAGAAAAATTTAGTAAACAACGATGTTCATATAAAATTATATGAAATGTAAAAATAAAGAAAAAAGAGTTAAATAATTGAACGTATTAATTAAAAGAATTAATCAATCGAAGTACACATAAAAAAAAAAACTAATAATGATCGTATACATATTATTTTGAATAAAACAGACCATGTTTCTATAATGTTTAAAATTTAATTGTTAAATTGACAACTTTTTTTCATTTCATTCAATTTTTTTTTTTTGAAGATTGAAATATTTCTTACAGGTAAAGTAAATCTTATGTTGACCCAGTTTATTATTATTACCGGGTATTTTATGTACACTAACGAAATAACAAGCGCATTAGTCAGCAACATATAACTTATTATTATTAGTCATTACACTCACTACTGTAGCTAGTAATCGAATCGTCAGTAATCTCTTGTTGCTCCGTGGTGGTGGGATTTTTCTTGTCGGTGTAAAGCTTTTGTTCGTATTCCATTTTCCTCACAGCCACATTAGGAACATTGTGTTTAGACGTTAGTCGGGCCAATTCGCTCTTGTAGAAATCGGTTTTATCGTCAATTTTACCGCTTTCGAACTGTTTGGCCCTCATGGAAACCACTTGTAGCATGCCAGTTTGTTTAGTGTGATGATGGTCCGAACTCTCGGCGGCTGCCCCCGGTGACTTACTGACGCCACCGTTGCCATCTTCGTGTATTTTTCCCAAAGTGTTCACAAACTGTTTGCCTTTTGGCTTAGATGGGACCTGCGGTGGTTGAGCAGATGATGTTTCCTGTACTGCTGCAGAGCTACATTCCGCAAATGGCTTCGGCTGGTTAATTGACGGCGAAGACGAGAGTGAGGG
Organism: Aphis gossypii; assembly: GCF_020184175.1. Lineage (NCBI taxonomy): Eukaryota > Metazoa > Arthropoda > Insecta > Hemiptera > Aphididae > Aphis > Aphis gossypii. The sequence continues at coordinate 25,543,509 of NC_065531.1, forward strand.
CGGCCACGTGGGTGGTAAAAGTTTTTGCGGCTTGGCGTAGAACTCTTTGGCTGGTTGCTGTTGTTGCTGCTGGACCACGGGTCGTCGGAGGAACTCTTCTTTCTGTTCGAGACTTTTTTTTATTCGGGACATGATGACGGGGTCGACAGGTGGTGGTGGCTGAGATGCACCACTATATTGCAGTTGACGATGGAGTCGGTAATGGGCCGCCGAGTTGTCGGCCGCCACCTGCAGTTGCAGTGCGTCACGGCACGCCACCCCTATGTCCATACTGTGTCGAGCGTTCGGGTTGTTGGATTGCGTTGTTGTTGGCTTGTTCCGGTGGTGCGGGTAACCGCCACCACTGCCGTTCGTATCAGCTACAGATGAGCGCCGGACGCCGGACGTTCGGTGAGGGGATACGAATCTAGCCGCGGCCGACGACGGTTTTGCGCCACTGACACTGCTTATACCACCGACGCTGCTACGGTGTTGGGGGTGATCCCAGATAGTCTGGTAGATGGGACTAGAATCGCGACCACGGTGATTATGGAAACGCAATTCACTACCAGATGTCATAGCCGTTTTTAGGCGGCCAGGCCTTTGATTTGTTTCGGGGTTGTGAGCTGTCTCGCTAAAATACTGCGTACACACACCAAATTCACAGTTATTATTTATTTAATAAAATAAAATTTTATATAATAACACATCAAATAATCATATTATATAACTATATTAGGGGGCTCTACCACCTACTAGGTTGTCCCATTATCCCTTTGGGTGAGTCAAGACCCTCTGTTAATTTACACATTTGGCCCCTGGGGCCTTAGTCCGCTTTAAATATTAAAATACAATATCTGTAATTTAAAATATTTAAAAAAAAAAAATATGTATGAACGAAAATAAAATATAATTTTTTTTCTTAAATAATAAAGAGTTTTAACTTTAAAGTATTTAATTAATAATAATAATTATGAATTTATGTTTAAGTAACCATGGAAATTATATCATGTGGACGAAATTTACAAAACATCTTTATATAATAGAGAGAAGATGTAATATATAAATATAATATTATAAGCTGTACCACGCGTCTATAATTCTACAGTTCTACGGATGAAAGTTGACGATAGATCAAGCAAGGTCTAAAAAACGTAATAATAAATATTATATATATATATATTTAAGTAGTTGGCTGCAGTACACACTACGGCATGATATTATTCACGCTATACGCTAAAGTAACTCGTATTCATTACGTATTACTCTTACACCTTTCCTCGTACATATAATAATTAAATTATAGAATCGTGCGTGCGTCATAATAATATAAGTTGGCAATAGTAGACATATTTTATATATACTCACCAACTGTAGAATATCATTTTCCATGGGCACCACAAGCAAATAGAGATAGCATTGCGTTTGCTGGATGACCTGCACGACATGTGCGTACGACTTACCGGCCACCGTTTCACCGTTGACGCTGATAATGCGGTCGCCAGTACTGAGACCTGCTACGCTAGCCGGACCGTGTTCCCTGACGTGTTTTACAAATATTGTGTCCATCGGTTCATCGGAAAAGGCGCCAGCACCCTGTCGCAAACCCAACCGTTCATCTCCGGCCAAAACCTGTAGATCAACATATAATATACATTACTGGCGGCGAAGAAATAAAAAGGTAATAAAATATTTTTCATCGTGTTAAAATAACAAATAATAACAGCGAAATCGGTTTTATAAAATATAAATGCGGAATTGCTGCAAGTAAATATATACTATTATTGTTCAACCACCACTGTCAGATTTTATAAAAACAAACCGCAGAAGTGTATGCAATGTGCCGCAAAGAAAAATACAATAGGTATATGTATAGGTATTAGGGTGTAGGTACACGAGTAGCAACTGTATTATTATATTAAAAAACAACAAAAAAAAAAAAAACCCCAGGAAATTGATTAGTTTCTACATTTAATACAACTCAATGGGTACGTGTTACATTTTAATTCAATGATAAATCATTGTATATTATGAAAAACGATTCTCAGCGGAGACGGTTTGTAGTCAACATATATTGCTAAGGATGGTTTAAATAAATATACTAAAATATATTCGAAATTATTTTGACAAAAACACATTATATAATAACTAATATTACTATAACTGTTAGCTGTTAAGTGTTATTAACTTAAAAGTCAATACTGACATAACTACGGTGTAGAACAGTGTGTTTAAAAGCTCGTTGAATAAATAGCTTGAAATTAAAAAAAAATTGAAAAATTAATTGTGTGTAGTAAATGAAAATATAACTATGATGACATTTTATTCCCTACAAATATATAATATTTGTAGGATTACAACAAAATAATTTATTAAAACGATCATTTTCGTTAAAATATTCAACATCGTCAACATTTTAATTTGAAAATATCTATATATAAATGTTAAAATGTATTTTAGATATATTTAAGTAAAATTAATTTTAATAATAATACTATACCTAATAGAAAAAAAATATATCTAAGAATCAACTACTTAACTAACTCTATTGAGTTTAAAAATAATTTATCAACTATAAAGAAATGTTATATGATAATAAAAATAATAATTGATTCACATTATATATTACACACAATTATGTGAGATAAGAAAATATTCATAAAGTTCATGGAAACTAAAAGGGTATATTTTATGTATAAACGAAAAATACATTAATGATTAAAATAGAACATTTTACAACTTATTTTTTTGTTTTATAATGGAACATTGTGGGGAGTTTTAGTCGATGACAAAGATATATTTGTGTATACGCTTCAATGTGTAATAACTCTAACAACAAATCGATGAATCCCATCAAGTAACATATAAGCCACTTAGTAATATCCAATATACACGGATGTTAGTTTTATAATTACTGTACAACGCTTCGTGTAAAACAAAATAAATCCACTACCTAGTTATTACATATTTGTTATAAACTTTTGTGGTACTTATTGAAATTTAGTTTATAAAACACAGGTTCTAAATCCCGAACAAAGTAATTTAATCTAAACAAATATAGTTGCTTTGAAACATAATACTATAAGTACTAACTACACTTTTAGATCTGTAATGATTTATTACAAAAAAAACCATAGCATAAGCATTTTTTAATGCACTTTCAAATAAAAATATACATATTATAAAGGGTTTGGATGAATTCATTTTTATATAGTTTGACCTGGGCATACACACTATGCGTTAATTTTTCAGCATTAACAACAGAGAAGCGTTCCAAAAAAAACAAACATTAATATATACTATATACCTATAAGCAGTAGGCGTATTTAGTTCTTGCATTTTATTTTGGCTACAGGTGATGAGAGCTTATACATTCCGTATGACACACACACACACAAAAGAGAATAATAAGCAATTCTGACGAAGTCAAAAATACATTTTGTAACCAAAAATAATTGGCAACCAGGTGAACTATCTCACGAAAAAAGACATTACAGATAGATAAAATTATATGCAGTGAGATAATGTATAAAAATATATAGAACAAGGTGGTGACAATATATAGATTAGTCATTAATAAAAGAAAAAGATGTCTAACGGACTTGAAGTAAGCAGCGTACAATTGTGATTGTTCTTTTCTATAATCTTGCCATTATAATATCATACTATAGACAAAGTTTAAAAGTTTAAATAAAACGATGAATTTTTCTTATAAACTAATACTTTGAATGTTTTTTTTTCATTATATAAATTGTAACATTTATAACTTTACAGTCCATACAATTTTCATCAGAAAACTTGGCACAAAAGTTATATTATGTATATGATGTTTATTAATACATATAAACGTAGATATATTTTATTTTAATACACAATTTAAAAATTATTGAAAGTTTTTTTTTTTAAAAAAAAAGGCTTACACTTAAATTATCTTTTTTCATTATATTGAAGTTTACACAAAACATGTACAACACGAGAATACTTTAAGAAAATCTGATGTAAAAGTATCAAAGAAAAACAGTTATTTATAATATCTTTATTAAAAGTCAAGATTATATTAATTGTTACTAAAAAGGTACACATTTTTATTGACTCAATTACTAGCGTATAATTTGATTTTCAATACTAAATATAGTATGAAAAGTAAGTTATATGGTACATTGCCTTTAAACAACTATATCAATAGAAACGACTAGAATTATTGTATTTAATAAGCTCTCTTATTGTATACATATAGGTAGTTAAAATGTAACTCACATCGTACATGAGTATATTTTACTGAATGATATTCGGATAGAGTTTAAATTACATTTTTTTTATTGAGTGACAAAGAAAAATGAATAGATTTGACACCAATTTTATTGACTATATAGTATATAATAAACAATTTTATGTTTAACACGTGTGTATATAAATGTTCGAAATGTTCAAAATTATCTAATAGGTACTGGAATTCAGTAATTAGTCAAAATTACTAAATTTAACAAATCTGAAGCCATTACATGTCACAATAATATAAACTATACTGTCGCGTGGCTATATTTAATACTTTTAATATAAACTAGAGGATACTGTAGTAGAAAAATAATAAGTCATTATATTAGGTGTACTATTTCTTCTATAGGCACATAGTAGTAAAAATATCAGCAGCTAATTTTTTTTAACTGTACATTGAATTATCGTGTTTATGTTATTATTACTGGACGTGAGTATCTGGTCAAGGTTAAATATGTAATTACTTAGAATTTATTCTATAAAAAGGCCAATGAAGGCAATTTATATAAAAAGAAATATTATTTAAAAAAAAAAATCCAAAGAAATTCATATTACTAATACATTGCTCACCGTAGTTATGTTTCCTACATAAATGTTAAGTATATCTATAGGACTAATTTAATTGAATTGGTGATTTTACTTATTATTTAGGTAAATATATGTAATGCACGCTTACCAGATATGATTCGGGTGGATAAACGATGAAGTGGCGCAACGTGAAACCGAAACCATTTTCTGACCGGCGTATAAACAGTGACCTGGGACCACCAACTCTAGGTTCTCCACGGTTTTGGCTCTGTAAAATTTAAAATACAATAATTTAAAATCTTATTAGATTCATGGTACGTATGGAATACTATATTATGTACTATATGCGTATTTTATAAGTATTAGGTAAATACATTATCCATGTATGTTAATAGTAAATAGTAATTAAAAATGTTCTTCTAAAAGACTATATAACTATTATTCAATATTTTACGTGGGTCCTTGAAATGTCATAGTGGCACACTGTTCGGGTACAATATATATAATAATACGTATATAGGAATAAAATATTAGCAATAATAAGTCGTAGTTGCTTTATCTTGGTGTCTGCGAGATGTATATATAAACGGGGTCATTCGTGATCGTTTAACAAATAAATAATATTAATTCAAGTTGGATTAAAAAATACTAAACAGAGGTTCTTACTGTCTTAAATGTTTAAAACTGTAAGATGAATTTATTTATGCATATAGTAATATATTAAAATATTATTATCATGGTTTTTTCAAAACTCTTAAGATCATACATTGCAGTTTGATTAGGCTTTTAAAAAATTGTACGCTGCACATATTATACGTATAGTTCATGTATTTTAAAACTATTTGATAAATTAACTCGCTGAACATGGTTATACATAAAAATTATTATTTTGTTCTATGCACACGTTCAAATTGCATATTTTATATAATTACAAAATTCTTTTACATTTTAAATATGTCATTAACTCGCATTATACTGATCGATAGCGATCGATGTATAACAAATACAACATTTATTTTATTGCAGCGAAGGTGTGCGATAGAATCCTATCCTTTTATGGACGAATATAAATATGAGTCGAGACCAGATTCTCGTACAAAATATAATACCTACCCAATCGAATGATACTGAAACAGTGAAACCACTATATAGATCTCATTATTCGCCATGTAAGGTACCATGTCTCAGTGGACAACATTTGTTTTTCAAACACACTAATGTGAAGTGAACGTTGAAAACAATAAAAACAAAAGATTTTTCGTATTTTATATATTTTTTTTAAATATCAATATGCGACACAAAATATTCGATGTATGTCTGACAAAGAAGAAAAAAACACCGGTAGACAAATAATAGTAAACAGATTTCGATATCACCAAGCTCATACTAAAAACCACTTGTCGTTATGTTAAATATTTTATTCTTCGAGAATAGAAACAAATTTTTAGTTTCTTAGCATAAAACGTTGAGTTAATATTAAATTAAAATATTATTTTATACGAAGTTGACATATATAGGGAACATTATTTTTTAAACACTATATTGTGATATATATGCCGTAATTTTATAACATCAGATGTTTTTTTTTTATTATTTTTAGGTTCAAACGAAATATTATTTTTAACGGATCTTTGTGACCGTAGTTATATCCAAGTATCGTTTAATTTCGCAGAAAATAATGATACATTATTCCAGACTATATTCAAGATTTTTGATTTATTTTAAATCTATAATATAGTAATTTAATATTTACTAACTATAACTTTGTTCATGATCTAGGTAAATTTTACTTTAAAATTAAAATATATTATTAAAAATATTGAGTTGTTAAATCGATTAATATTGTAAAATCGTAAAATATGAGAAACAATATTATTATAAAAGTTAATTAATCATAATAATAGAAAATATGCGCATAATTCAATCAAATAGCCGTAGAATCAAAAATACATTTTTTTCAGCAAACTTTATACTAAGTTGTTGTAGAATTTTAATCACACGACATACAAATAATTCATGATACGATTCCATAGATAAACAAGGGTATTATCAATAATAATTGTCTGTTATAAGTTTATGACTGCCAACCGAGTTCACCCTTCTCAATGCTACTAGATATAGATTCATTACCACGAGGATAAGCACAGTGACATTCGATTAATAACACTGTTAATTATCGTCAATACGCTGACAATAGGTCGAAAAATATAATAATATTCAAATGTGGGACCATCGATAAATTTTGTTTTTCTCATTCATAACATTGTGGTCAATTGGTCTGTAAACAATAAATCAGTCTAATACCCGTGTACGTGTATTTTAATTCCATCGTTCATACAATACTATACATTTATTTGGGATTTGATAAGTTCTATACGACATGTAGCATTATTTTCCGAAGTGTAAACTATTGTAACTTTTTTCAATAAATAATGGACTGAATGCAATTACAAATTGAATGACTCAGTAATGCAACACAGAAACAAACTTTAATCACATTAACTATTTAAGTTATTAGTGTATCAAGTCTGAATAAATTTTATTCGTTTTAGGTTTTATTCATGTAAGAACTTAGATAATTGCTTATGCATATAACCATTATATGGATGAATTTTACTATATCTTGTGTATAGGAATTAACATTCGTATACCTTTTCTCTCTTCACGTTTAGTCTATTACTGTAGATCCTCTTTTTTCCGTTTTTTATTACAATAATGTAAGCACATGACGATCATTGGTAGTTTTTTCTACCTCACCAGAATATAAAGCGGGGACGAAAACTCGAAAACACTCATCATTAAATTAAAATTCTAAGAATATTATTTCAACTATTGTATTGGCCACCTCTTCTTAAATACTACTCGAATCTTATACCTCAGTAACAATAATAAAACGAAGGGACTTGATGATGATTATTATTATTATAATCATTAGTATGAATTATGAGCGCGTGCGCACACACGCACACACTGAAGTCTGATACATGTACATTGTAGTAGTTGTCATAAATATAACTCTGGCAGTCTAGCTAAAGCAACTCGCGTGCCCTCGCACTCAACCGACAGCGTACCGTTTGGTGTATATTATATATACAGAGTGATTAACTAAAATATACGTTTTGTTTTTCCTTATATAATAAAGAATTTATTCAAAATCTGATTTTTAACATTTTTTAATAAACCTACCAAGACCATATTTTTTGATACTCGGATTTTTATAAAATTTAAGGAGGCTATAGTGGCTTTAGCCTTCTCAATTTTATCTTGAAAAAAATCACTTTTATTTCCAACATTTTAAATTTTGATGCATCATTCGTTTTTTGATTAAGATATATTAATACTTTTAAAGAAACAATACTTTTAACAATTTACGGTAAAAAAATTAGTTCTCACTTGAAAAAAAAGAAGTTTGTATTGTTACCAATTTGTAAAATAATATAAAATGATATCGAAAAATTGATATATTTTAAAATTAAAGAAAAATATGCGGTGAGTATGCTTGGTAAATCATTTTTTACATAATATGATGTGTTATTATTCTTGTACTGGCGCACGCATATTATGTTAAAGGTATATAATATTATTTTGTCACGCGGTTGTTTTCACAATTTTATTATTATCACAAGCAACGACGGTGAAGGATACTTGATTTGCACACGTACTTTATGCACTCAAACGTACGCATGTTAATAATTTATATTATATGCAGCTTAATGCCGACCGGCACCACTGCGCCAGATACGCGTTACTTCCTCGTCTGATGAGTAGCCAAATAATTGCACGGGATTTCCATTATTATTTTCACTATAATAAAAAATTGAGCATTTCGTTTGTAAAATTTTGGCCAAATCACTCTCTCCAGTTTCCATCAGTCCAACGCCAATGACAGTCGACAACACATCTGCATCACGTTTAACCCAAAGGAGAGATGCATCCACAAAATAATATTATTTTACACAATGATAATAACATAATGGTATTATGGTATACGTGTACAATACAAAATTTATATACATAGTACAAGTGCACATTATAATTCATAGTAATAATATAATTATGGTGTATGAAACCGCGACCACGACGGCCACAGGTATACGTTATCATTATAACTGGCTATATAACAAAATATCTTTTATAGCGTACACTAAGATATAACAAAATTTGCCCGGATATTTTATTCAAAACATGAAATTACAGCCTATAAAAAATAATATACATATTAAATTGTTTACCACAAGATTTTAATACGTTTGATTGTGACGTAGGTAGGTATATAAGAAAAAATAGCAACACGATATGCAATAATAATAAAACATCATTTTCAATAACCGAAACACTAAGCAACATACAAGTCGGGTTGAACTTTATTTAAATAAATTATACGTAAAACGTAATACGTGGCGATGATGATCATGACATTATAATGTAAGTTTAAACTAAAAACATCTCATCAAAATAATACAATACGACACTTCGAGAAACCAACAATAAACGTGACTGTTAAATCAATTTTTTGATTTTGGTTCTATTTTGTAGTTAACCATAGGTATGTGTGTATTTTTATAATAAAAAAAATAAATAAATAAAAATACAAACATTTACAATCTATACACAATCCAAAACAATAAGAAAATTTGGTGATGGAGATTACAAAAAAAAAACTGTATATCAAGATGGAAGGTGACGATTTACTCAGAACTGTTAATTATATATGTATTTATATACACACACATAACCCTTATAGGGACTAAACGGTTTAGAACGTATTTTGGTTTTGACGTCACATAGTCGGGGAGTGTAATATTGTAACTATTCACAAGACAAGGAAGAAAAATAGTCGACATCGATGCAATTAATCTAATTAATAGGACATGGTACTTAACGCGTGTATATAACATCTAGTATATAAATCGGAATAGGTCCCTATAGGAGTGTCACAGCGGAAGACGAATGAGTCAGATGAAAGTGAACAAAGATGATGTATTTTAAATCATGGTTACACACCCAGGCCCAAAGCAGTAACTGAATGAAAAATATAATAATATATATTTATAGACTGAGTACTATGAAAATCGACATGTATATATTGTAGTATACTATATAGTAGTCTATACTAGCTGTGAATAACTAAATAAAAACAAATTAATTAATAAAAAAAGAGGAAGTACTATACATTTTTAGTCAGTTACATTCAATTTTAATTTCTAAAATTTAAACGTGAAAATAATTTATATACCTAAGACTTAAACAAGTGTTATTTATTTATATTTTATACATTTTCAAATTGATTAAATAATATATCTAATAAATATTTTACAAATGACATGAAATGATACAAAGAAGTAAAACCGGGTTACTGTACACCATGTACCTACACGCACAAATCACCAAAGAACAAACATTTTGTTAATATATAGTACTTATATATTACTTAAAATGACCTCTTTAAGAATTTAAAGGTTCATAGAAATAATTAACGTACAGAATACTAAATATATATTGATGTGTACGTTTACGATCAATATAAGTTGACGGCTCGATAAATATTATAGAAATATAACTGTATACATATACCTATATACATTCTATAAAAATAATAATGTATAACACGCACATTTTACTATAGAAAAAGTTGCATCAATATTTTATTTTATGTTTAAAAAATATTAGCATAAAACATAAGATAGAGATAACTAATTAAACATGGTATACTGCAGTCTGTGAGTATTGTAAGCAGCAAGAACCTAACTTGAATCCTCCGCAGTTATAAGTAAAAAAATATAACACCGCAAATGAGCTGGCTCACATCATCATATAATATATAAGTGTGCAAGACAACAACTACCTATATAATAATAATAATAATAATAATATTATATTATAATGAACACGATTTGCACGATTGCGGACGGTGCAAGGTGGTATGGTGACTTGAACGCGCGTTCCCCAGACACAATATTATTATATAGATAAATAAGCGCGTGGCTATACACAATAATAATATTCAACTACACGCAGAATATCCCGAGGTGTGCGATTTTATCGTATAAAATAAAGGGGCTTTTTAAAATGTGACCTAGTTAAAGAATATGTATATAAATATATTTTTTTAATTTACTTTCATTGAATAACCTCGCGAATTCCTGCACGGCAATTATTGTTTTACAAAACGCTCGAAAATTATATAATACTTTTAAAATTGATTTTAAAATTATTATTTTTTCTTTTATCACAAGTAATATAAGAATCAATAATACATAATTTCGTAAAATGAATTGTGGAGAGGGGCGGTGCTTATTATTTAGCAAGTACGACGTTTGGAAAACATTATATTCGCTACCCGCATTTGACGCGGATGAGTTTGACACCCACAAACACATTAATGTATATTTTTTTGGCAGCCGTTTTATAATCGTTCATAATAAATCGGCTGTTGGCTAGGTGGGAGCTAGAGATGATTTTTGACATACGGAAAAAAATCTACGTTTAATCAGCCATAACTCGTCGATGGTAAGCGGTAGTGAATTCGGTCTAGTCGAGCAACGTTACATATTATTATTACATTATACATGAATGTAGAAAAAAAACAATAATAATATATTACATTTTTTTTTATTTGGCATTTTGTCTTCGCAAACAACTATACAGCGGCGACAACATGCGGTCTGTTAGTAACAAAAAAAAAAAAAAAAATACAAAAACAACAATAGAATATTTATGTGTATATAAAAAAATAATTAACGAATTTCTCTTTTCCCATCGATAGATAATACACCCAATTATGATTATATATTTATATGTGCAAATAAAAATCAGAGCCCACCTGAGGTGTAATGTATACTGATGATCTTTGCAATTTATTATATCGGATTGCTATTCAAAACAAAAATATTTTCATCTATAAATATTATATAATTAAGACAGCGATAAGTTTATCTTTAAATTGTATTCATTATCTTAACATAGTATGTTATATTTTATTTACGCTATGTACCTACCTAATAACACAATAAACGGTTACAATTATCGATCATTGTCATATATAACTGTAAGTTATTTAAGCAGTGACGAGTTGAACTTATTTTAAACAGTTTAATAATTATACTATAATATCTTATGAGTTATGTACCTACTATAAAGTATAAACTTTATAAATGAAGTATTTTAAACGATTGTAAACCAATGTAATAAATATACGTGATAATAAATCAATCAATTGTACCCGTTAAATATTAAAATAAATAAACGAATAATATGTATATGTAAAAAAGTAAATACTGCACAAATAAAAATCGTGATTTTTACCAAAAGAAATCATTGTGTATCTCAAAAAATAATTAATTGTTGACTCTTTATATCACTATACATTATATAATTTTTTAAAGTACGATATTTAACAAAAATTAATCATCTCAACATTTTTGGAAGGAAAATTGTTACTTTATATTTGTAACAATTCTTTTGTTTCGTTCTCGTGCGGATGGGTTACAGACCTATACTCTCTTATTAAAAACAAAAGCGTTATTTCTACTTACGATTAGGTTTGTACTTTGTTTGAGAAATAAAATATAAAAAGACATACGTAATACGTAAACGTAACGGTGGTATAGTTAGCGAAAAAAAATGAATTAATGAATATGGCCGACATATAGAATTATTAATTATTATTATGCGATAGGTTAGGTTAGGTATATATATATTACATGATGCAGTTCGCGAAACTTATACTAATACATATACTTAAATGTATTATATTGTTGTTAGGTACTCTATAGCCTATATAAAGATGATATATATAGGTACCTACGCTCAACGAATTCGTGATCGACGAAAAAAAATTACGTATTCGTTTGTTTGTCTTGTAAAGACACACACACACAAAATAAAATCAGAATTGAATCAATACTATACACGCCACGATGATTGACAAGTATATGACTCGAAGGTCAGACACGACATTACCATATTATTTTATTTTTGGGACAATGACGAGGTGGTGGCCACACGCGTACATTCGCTTGAGTTACGATGCATTTGGATTATATATATATAATATATATATATATATATATATGATATATTATACGCTCGATGTGTTCGAATGTAACAATTTGAGCGAGTTGTAATTATTGAAACGAGGGCGCCAGGTGCATAAAATGATGGTTACAGCATTTGAATATTTTTTAGGAACCGAGTGCATATATAGGTATACGGGAATATAATTGACAAAATGTGTTTTCTGGAGTTCTTTATAACGGTAGGTGACAGTTGACTGTCGACTTTTTATACGTACAAAAAATAAAACAATTCCAAAGACCGAAAAATAAGAAAGATAGAGACAGTTATACAGTGTTGTTCCAAGTTTTTTCTACCAGACAACGATGGGCGGTTTTGACAGGTATACTTATCGTAAAAAGGAGGACATAGATTTCGGCCTGTAATCAAAGTGCGCGTACAACGGGAGACCACGAAATCGTGTCGAATAGTATCGTATTATAATTTATGATATTAAACATATTTTGTTGAAACAGCGTATCCGACACATCATCCTATCGTCGCATGTGATGTTAATGAAACGCATTAAAACAAAAACAACGCACATAATTTATCAAAAATAACAACTAATATAAAATATAAATAGCAAACATTCTAAGCGTAGATTATCCATATATATATATATATAGCTTGTAGTAGGTAATATAAACGCGACCGATAAAAAAATAGGAGAAAAATAATCAAGACTGAGGTAATACTTAGTATAGTTACACAAAAAAACTGTTACACTATTATGTCGTATAAAATATAAAAAAAAAGGTGTATAAATAATAATATTAACTGCAACGGCAGTATAGTCAGTACCTATCTGTGCGGGCAACGAAATCGCGACCCGTGTCACCGCAGTCGGACGAACGGTACCGCGACGTGGCGCATAATAACTTCCGCCGTGAATAAAATTGCGATGTTCCGGCACCGTTGTTTTTGCGCTCCGATTGATTTTCGCGAGAAAAAGAGCGGGCCATGTTGCCTCGCGCCTGTTAATAATTTCCGATTAACACAAATACAATACACGAGCACGCGTACACACGAATTTTATGGTAATGAGTGTTTTTGTGTTTTTTTTAACGAAAAAACTCTGCTGTCACGGTGCCGTGCTTAGCGGTGGTGCATCGCCTACAAAAGTCGCGGTCGTATCGAAACTGTGTCAAGATGAAACTAACGGCAGGAAACTTTATTTTTTAAATATTTTATATATTATTATATAGTACGCACGAATGGTTTTCGTTCGGTTTTCACGCACGCACGCACGTATGCATGAATGTGTACATCAAGGTGAATCCTAACTGTGGCGCACACACTCTAACATCCGGCCGCCTTCCACACAGTTTATCCAATACATGCGGTATGGTACACAGGAATATAGGCACTTGTATTAATATACACATAATTTTATTTATATGCAGTAATCGGAATATTATACGTATTAAAAAAATGTCCGTAGGTTACTTTATGATGATTATATTTAAAATCGAGATTTGTGAATTTCTGAATTGTAATATTTTACATAATATACTCATAAATTACATAGGTATAAACCTATAAGGCATAAATAATAAAGATTATAGACAGTTATATCTATAACTGTCATTTGTTTAATGTTTATTGATAATGACAAATGTGTCACTCTTTCAACTTTTTGATTAGATTTAACTAAAAAGTTAATTTAAAAATTAAATTCTAGCTAATCATAAAATTTACATATTTGTTGTTATTATATACTATTACTGTGAATGCAAACATTGTAATCTATAATTATACAAAAATAGCTCAGCCTGCTTAATATTAATAAATAAATAACTTGCATACAAACTGAAATATCATGAAAAGTCTAAAGCATAAACACAAGTTATGTTCTTAACTTAAGCGTTGATATAATAGTTTGATTTATTATCAATAACAATAAAGCAAATAACACAATAATTGTTGACCTACTAATAAGTAATGTATATTTTTAAAAAGAAAATATTTACAAAATTAATTATTATCCTAACGATTCAGTCGAAGAAGACCCAAATGAAATGGGAATTGACACGTGGGAGAACTGATTCATAACAGGGACAAGTGGCGCAATGTTGTTTTGGCGGTAAAAACTCTTAGAGTTTTAAAAGCCACATAAAGAAAAATTATTGTCCTAAATTAATTCAACTTAAGATACGAGACTAAAAATTTGTATTTGTATTTTTTATTTTACGACTCTTACAAAACAACAATTTTAATAAAAGTTTAGGTAGGTATATAAATATACAATTTGATAAACACACTTTTTATAGTAAACGCATGTAATTAATTTAGGTTTTAATATGGGTTATATTATATAGGGCATAGGGTATAGGTACCTAAAATTAATATTCTTTTTTTTTTAATAAATGCGATTAATATATATATTTTAATGACTAGTCGTAAAGATGTTTTGTAAAAAATATAGAAATGTATTGACATTAAGACATACTAAAAAATAAATTGAGAGCAATTAACACAAGCATTTATAAAATATTTGAAATATTACAAGAAAAAATAAGATAATATTATAGACAATAATATACGTGTCAGTTTATTAACACCTTAAGGCCATAAAATAGTTAAAACATTAAAGTACTATACAAATAAAATATACTACATACTTTAATAAGAGAAAAAACCAGAGAAGTCTTCTGTATAAACGATGTCGATGTATTTTTGGTTATTGAATAAGTCACTGTTATGAACGCTTTAAATTTGAATTCAATACCTAATAAATCATTTTGTACGAAAAACTATTATGAGAAGAGACGGGTATGTCAACCTATATCTATTTCTAATAATATTTTTATAATTTATTTATACAACTATTAGTAGTAATATATTACTGTATACAGTAGGTTGAAATAATAGTTGTTTAATATAAATAAATATAACTATAATAATTCATTCATTCATCACTTCACTACAAGAAATTAAAATGTGTGAGTTCGTTTTAAAATACCCCTTTATAATGGTATACTAGAGAGAATATTTTTAATTATAAAAATGTTGAACTCGCTAGCCTAATCTTTTTTAGACAGTAATAATCAACTATTAACACAAAAATAAACATTTTAAGTGTTCATAAACGTATCTGTGTAAAATTTAAATTAATATTTTATCTTATTTATTTAACTTGCATATTTGAATTTATTACGTTTTAACTAAAACGTGTTTAAAATAAATACTAAGTATTTTAATAGAATTAGCATTAAAAGAGAGTACGTTAAAATAAAAAATACATTCATTTTTATTTTTTAACGATTGTAGGTACTAGGTAGTACAACTGATGTACTGTGATTACCGCGTGCATCAATTTATCTTTTCCAAAAATGACGGCTTAAAATATTTACAGTTGAATACAGATAACCATAATGTGAGAAAAAATCTTTTATATCCGTTTGTATCGCTAGTAAACATTTATGAGAAAATTGTTGTAAAAATGTAAAATAATTATATTGTGCGTATAGGTCTTAGTCCGATGACAATATCATTAGAGAAGATCAATTATTTTCGAATTTGTTTATTTGCGCTTCTCCTCAACACTGACTTTACCACCACCGCTACCCACTCTGTTTAATATCTCGTTAAGTAGTGTCCGAAAACAGTCACCATGGCCTGTAACTATGTGATTTATGCGCTAAACTCTGACTACACGTTTAGTCGTTTAAAATAACACATCGTCCGTGTTAAATGTGCGTAATGATGACACGTACAAGTCGTGGGATGATAATACTATACCATCATAAAATATAATATTATTATACGAGCTTTAATAATTCTACGGTAAAAATATTATATATTATACATAAATGTGTATTTTTCAAACGAAATTTTCTTATTCGGCATATGCGATCAGATATTCCGTCGTTGACACTTTTTTAAACTATATACGTCATTTTCTTCTTCTTGAATATTCAGAGATAGTAATAAAAGTAGGTATATCATTTTTATAAAAACTAGGTATATAATAAAATATCCTATTACAACGCTATAACACTATTATAATACCTGGAATGTATAGGAAGTTAAAAATACGCGAGAGATGCTAGTACAGTAGAGAATTATTTTATAATATTGAGTAGTTCATGCGTTGGCTATAAAACGATAACTTTATTAACGCTAAACTGAGATGAATAGAAAATAAAAAAAACAGCAACGCACGCAAAATGTTTGAATTACAAAAATGCTGACCAGACTGAAGACTCATAATGTATTATAATATAAGGCACCAGGTGGACTAACCTACTTCAAGGATATACTATGTATACAACTATACAACAAAAATATGATCATTTCACGTCATATCATACATCGAAAAGGCAAATTAAATACAGTTTAAGATACCTATATTATAGATAACATCAAATACATAAACCGATAAATTCGTATACAACAAAGAAATATTAATAACCCCCTTATTTTTCTGTAAATTTATATTTTATACGTCGATAGAATAAAAATGTTTTAAAAAATAAGGAAGTCTTTTTGGTTGTTCGTAACGTATACAATTGATAAGTACCTTTATAATATTAAGCAAAATATTATGTACATGCTATACTCAAAAGTCGTTAGTATTTATGTCTTAGCTCTAAGGACGTGATACCTATATGGCATAAACCTAAGTATTGTCACTCTGTCACTGTATATCTATCTAATATAAACAATACAGCGAAATCAAAATTATGGCAGCTACTGTAGGTTAAATAATGGAGATTCACATAAACCTAAAGTTCCCAACATTTTTTGACTCGTAGCTAGCGCACCCTTAGTAATTTTCTTAAAAATCTGGAGGCACATTATGATATACATATTCTATACTGAATACGTAATATTAATATAGTAATATATCGAGTATTTATATTTATATTTTGTAACTTCGGTTTTATTTACCTAAGTGCGTAAGTATAAACAAAAATAGTAGGTATATACACAAATTATATTTTATAAAATATTCTATTAGTTTTATACTATAGCCTGTTTTATTACTCATAGCGCTGTATTTTTCACGAAGTCGTTTTTTTTTTAATACATTTATTTCAAATAATATCGCGGCACCCTGGTTGAGAACCTCTGAATTATAGACTGTACCAGATCCCACGGTTTAATTTCATGAAAATATGTTGTTACATGTCCAGTTGAATAGGTGAGTTTTCAATACAAAATATATTTATTTAATATTATAATTAATAACGCAAGCTGTTGAATAAGTTAAACAAGACATTATATAATGAGTAATAAAGATCTGGGAATGATATTTTATTTTTAAATTTCATATTATAATAAGCACACAACAAAATTATTTCGATAATATACGAATATATTACGCTTTTTACAACAAACGATTGTAATAGTTAAATAAAAGTCAGTTTCAAACACTGCTTATGAAAATATAAACTCTAATCAATATAATTTTGAAAGTTTATAAAGATACTATATAGTTATGTTGTAAAAATATGTTAATCATTTTAAAATTATTTTTTTGAGAAAGGTTACTTACTCGTAAAATATAATAATGCAATTTTCTTCGTCTCATTTTCATAAATACACAAATCATACAATTATGTCTATGAACATTACATATATTTCGAAACTAAATTAGCTAGTTTACGAAAAATGCTAAAAATAATAGTTCTAAGACTCAGCGAATGTTGTAAATAAAATAATTATGATTTTCAAAACAATCAAAAAAATAATAATAATTTATTATCAATACTTAAAATATTCTCTTAACAGTAACAAATAACTGAAATAACTAATTTCATACGACGTTAAATGCTAAAATAATTTTCTTGGATTCAATATAGAACGTTTTGTTTTGTATACGTGATCCAAATCAATACTACCTAATTTTGTTAAAAAGTTATTTTATGCGTAATATTTTTATTCATAGAGCTTATTTATGTATAGTATCACGCAGTCAATACGTTTTCATCACATTGATATATACTTTTTTATAAAAAAAAATTAAATCGATAATAATATCGTTTAAATTCTACACATGTGTTCGAAAAATTTACACGGGAAAAGATTCACGCGTCTTAATTGAACTACTAAAACGTGGAATTTAAATTAACTCGAATTCACACAAGTATGTCCGGCACTACCTATAACGACTATAACATATCACCTTGATCAAAAACCAAGCTCAGTGCTTTACGAATAATAACTATTACTGCTGTCGATTATAATGTAATCGGGGAATAAAATCATGAGTACAATAGAAGATTTATGAACTCAACGACCCATCAAAACTGTACTTACAAAAAAAAACTAATACCCGAAACATTAATAACATCTATTTGAATAGGTACATGCATGATATAACTATAGGTAGTCTATATTCTATATATAATACACAAACTAGGCAACTCCTTCAAAAACATAATATTCCTATTGAATTTAATTAGGGTTAGGCAAACAATTCAATAATATATTCGATGATTAATGTTTATAATAATTGTATCTACACTGTAATACATTATAGATTATAAAAACCAATAGATATATACATTCTTTAAATTTTTCAGTATGTATATTATATATACTACTTATATAAAATATTAAAAAACATGAATTTTATGATAGTAAATTAGTGTTTATTAACTTCAGTTTTTTTTTCATAATATATATTATATTTATTTAAATTAAAATTTAATAATTTTTAATTATAATTGTAAATAATTAACTTGAATAACAGAAATTTTGTTTTTCACCAATTAAGATTATAACCTTCTACCAAACATATAGGTATTAGGTAAACTGTACCTATTTAAATATATTTCACAAAATTTCGTGAATCTTTGTTTTACATATTAAGCGCATTCAGACCAATTTTTAAAACTAATCCTATCAGGCCTCTAAAAAGGAATTGTCACCAAGGACCAGACTCATGAAACACTCCGTGAAAATTAACTCAATGATGCCATTAAAAGATACATTAACTAATACTATTTTATAAATATTTTTTATTACATTTACTTCTATGGTATCAGGTACTTAACTAGTATCTTATTATACCAAAAATGTATTTTGTACTCGTATGTATCTATAAAAAAATAATGTAGTATAATTTATTGTAAAATTGTCATCAAGTTAGACGACTAATAATACGTCTCACGTATATTATGATCTCACGTATATACCAATTTATTAAGCAATCGATATTTTCGGATGCCAATATTATAACATAGATCAGGTTTCAATATGTATCTAATTACTGATAGCTTGAATTTTTCTTCTATGGGTTGATGACCATGAACTTGTATTTTTATTCACTCTAATATAGGGTAAACCGTAAAATTAAATCTAATTATTTATTTTTTTTATATAAAAATAATACACATACAATTAATTTTACTTTAAAAACATTGGTACCTATGCTATTTTTGATAGAAATTTCTACGTCACTTCCTGTATTTTTATACATGAAATAAATAATAACACCTTTATCAAATTAAGTGACATACATAATATTAAAGAATACGTTAATAAACATTAATATTCAAATCAAGTTTAATTGATCAACATTTTATATTTAGAGGTGAAATTCAAGCATTTAATTAATATTCTATAATGGTGCATACACAATCATTATGTTCATCACGACATTAGCGTATATACACTCAACAACTCATTTCAAATTTCAAATAATAATTTTTTTTTTTTTGCTAAACATTGAAGTAAAAAAATAAATAAGAAAATAGAATATTAGGCTCATTGATCAATTGGCCTATTTGGAATAAATATAGCATAACATATATTACATGGATGGATAGGTGTTATATCTGCAACGTCAGATACCTTTTTAAAAAAAAAAAAAAAAAATTGGAAAAACAATTACAATAAAAGTGACTGGCATAATATTTTAAATTATGTAGGTTAAAATATACTTTCTAGATTAAAAAATAAAATAAAACATTTTGACAATACTTGTTCAATCAATAGTAACTATACAAGCGTATGTTTATGTTAAGTAGCTAAAAAGAAATTTGGCTTTATTTTACATTTATATTTTCGATAATATCAGATCCAGAGACAAACGGCATGTTTAAATAATTATTATACATAATAATAATAAAAAAAAAACCTGTCCAATATAATATATTATACCTATTTTATTGCTGTCGTGTGTTGCACCACTTTCTACAAAAGATTTTCAAATTAGATTTTAACATTTTATTATTCAACATCAATTGCCCCTTGACCGCCCGACGACGTGTAATAATTCTTTTATGCAAATAAAAATTATAAATTTATAATATATATTGTATGTATGTATATATATATCCGGATCAGGTGTCTAAGAAATTATAGCTACCGAATAACATTTAGCGTGTGTACATATAACCATTGATTATAAATACTAGTATTTATAATCAATGATAAAACATATTATACGCAGTATAGACATTAAACTCGTAAATAAAAGTTAATTTCACAAATATAGTTTAGTACCCAACGGCCAACGATTTAATGAAATAAAATCAGATATAAATTAATTGGTTTAATATATAATAATAATAATATGTATGTAATCGGTGTAATCCTAGTGCGGATGAGTTACTTTTTAAAGTAAGAGTATATTTGCAATTCATAGCGTATTCTCTTTTATCCAACTTTAGAACTCTTATAGCAAATTCAATTTAAAACTCGATTTAAAAGGAAGCTCTAAATTATTGAATTATACTCTGTTATAATTTATCTGTTTTGCTTGAGTAATATCAACTTAAATTTTAATCCTAAAATTCAAAATATATATTATTTACCATGAAAAACAGAAGTGCTACAAACATCATAATTATTTCCTCGATATAGATAATACAAAAAATAAAAACGATTTTGCACAATTAAAGATCTATTATATTATTGTGGTGAAAATTTGGTTTATTATAAATATTATAATCTTATCTTTAATCTATAATAACTAAAACCTTAATTCTCGGTTTTTCTGTTTTGAACCATTTTTATATATAATTTTCTGATTACGCAACAACTAACAATCATACATTAAGTTACATTAAATTAGTATTTAACATTTTTTAAGGTTTTCATAAATTTTCTCTCATAAAATTAAATATAGATAGGTGCGAAACATATCCTTAAATAAAAGGCGTACCTTACTTGTTATAATGACATTCCGAGACAACAGCGGCGTCTACAATCAGTATATTTATCTATCTTGAGGTACAACGCAGTATTTGTACATATTCAGGGAGTATCAGTTTTATGAAACCAAAGAAAACGATCAACATTTAAAAAGATGTATAGAATCGCCAAATACGAAAACGATAACGATTTTAACGAGCATCATAAACAATGTTTAAACTACAAGTAAAATGCATTAGAGGGTTATTTATACCTTTTATATATACTAAACACAATGATTCACAAAGTATGCTCAACCTCTTTTTTCTTTAATATAATGTAGTTTTTCAAAATATGATTTTTTGAATTTTTAAATAATATAGGTAATTAAAAACCATAAATTCAAAATTTAGAAGTTATTATTTATACTACTTATGAGAAGCGTTTAGTGGAAATACAATTTTCAGTTTTTTAAAATGAAACTTCCTTTTTACAGAAAATTATTTACCGGATAATTAAATTTGGTATCAAAATCAAATGTTGAACAAGTGTTTATGTATTATTTAGCTATTTGTGTATTAAAAATAATGGTTCACGATAATTGAAGCTTTAGTGATTTGAAAACTTTAGTGATTGATATTAATCAATCAACATTTATAAATTGTGAAAATGGTTCAAGTATCTGTAATAACTACTAGATCTGATTTTACATGTAGTTTTACAAATAAGGTTAAGTATGAATTATCCTGTACACCTACATAATACATTGTATACATAGTGTATACATGGAGTTTATATATTATAGCTTCTAAGTTATAACAGAGGTTATAAACTTATAAACATACGAATCACATAAGATCTGTTTTGCACAAAAATTAAATGTACTACACATTTTATAAGTACTTGTATTGGGTAAGTTTTATAGATGAAATCAATGGAATCCTTATATATTATAATTATGTTGTTCAACAGATCTTTGGAAACTTCTATACAACGATGACATTATAATAATATAATGGTTAAGCTAAATATTTTACTAAGGATTACCCATACTTTACACTAAAACGATTGTTTATTTTCTCTAATATTTTATTACGTTGTCCATAACATTATAACATGCCGGGCGACATACGTTAAAAACAATTTTCAAGAATAAACTATCACGAATACGCAAGCCTAAAGTAAAAATGTATAAATTTAGATAATGAAATTAAATAAGTTATAAGGGCGTACAATTAGAATGAATTCCTATTCCTAATTCATTATTTTTACTATATAGTAAAAATAAGTTTATAGAAAACACATGAAAATGACTTTTAAATAAAATTTTAGAACCTCTTATGCGTTTTAATTTATTTAAAAAAAAAAATTAAATTGTTTTATCGTATATATCATATAGACCTAATTTTTATTTTTGTAAAAATGTCCGAAGGTGCATTGGTACACATAGCAACATTATTGGTCTTTTTAGAAATATATGAAAGACATACCTTGAAAACTTTAGTGTGCCGATATTATTCATGAACTATGTATTAGTATTACACCACCAATATAGTATTATGAACTGTGGCCATAAACTGAAGTATAAATAACATACATTGGTGCCTTTAATCCATTGCAAAGAAACAGCGGCAGAATACTACACTACGATATGAGAATAAAAAGTACGATCGAGACGAAATTTAAAAACAACAGAATTATGAAAGTTCCGTACGATATTATAATCAATAGTAAAGTATCAACAAAAAATAATGTTCAGACAGCGCAACAGAAAAGACGAGGTGCGATATTACTTATTGTATCGCGACGACAACGCGACCGCGACGGGCGATACGAGTATGACGATAGCTCGCTGACTGATGATGAGCTCCTCGACACGCACGTCGCACACACGGTTTCGCCTTTGCCTCCGCCGCCGTAAACCACTTCCACGAGCACACTCTATATATAATATAACATAATAATAATATACAGCCGCCTACACCGGCGCGACTCGGTGCACCGTCGCTGCTGCTGATGACAACGACGACAGTGGTCATTAACGCTCAACGATTTATAATACATACATTTATGTATGAGTCGAGAGTAGTCTGAAAAATGACTAGGTTCCGGGCCGAAGGATGGCGGCGTCATATTTATTGCTAACATTCAATTAACAAAAAATTATATAATAACATTTTATTTTTGTTTGTACAGAGGTTTGATAATAATATATATATTTTAAAATTTATATCACGGTTTCCAAGTCCTCAACTGTTAAAGAACGAATGGAGTCAGTGCTACCCCCCCGATAATGATTAAAGCTTATAGCAAAAATGAACTCAAATTTCCAAAGAAAAATGTCTAAATTTTAAGTATAAATAATATATAATTAACAATCCTAATAACCTTGACATGAAAAATAAATTGTGTAATATAATACTCATTATTCATTAATTATGTTTAATTGTTATTATTCCGTAAGTCATCAAGTTTGAGGTAATTTTTATAATTAAACATTTAAATGATTAGTTACTACTAACTAGGTAAATTTCAATTGTTTAACTATACTTTGCTAGAATAAATATAACTATAAATTACATTTGGTACATCGTTTAACAGTTGCATGCACTCAATGAAATTTCCTTTAATGTACTAACCATAAATATTTTAGTGTATTATCATATAGTATGTTTAAATGTCTTGAAAAAAAAATAATATTATAAATTATCTAAGTATTAAATTGTAGATGTTTTTCGGACAATTGCCAACCACCGTTAAAATAAATATTTGCAAAACCGGAATCGACCAATTAACAAGTTAAAAAGGGCAATTAGAAAAATAGAGAGGGGGATGAAATAAATCTTATATGTTGGGAATAGATTTTAGAGCGACCAAATAGACTGCAAAACGACATCATCTGGGGTGACATGATATTATGCAAACGTATACGGTATTTTTAAAAACAAAACACACTGACTATTATGGTTGACAATTTTAATTTTTAATCGGCTCGAACAACTGCTCTGCGAGTCTGAGATGCTATCCGATCATAAAAAATAGATACCTATATTGGCTATATTTGTGAAAAATTTACAAAAAAATGTGAATATTTTTTAATAACGTGTTAGATTTACTATACAATAATATAATAATATGAAATGACGATTTTTCTCTTATTTTCCTATGTTTTTGTTATTACGCATTGCACATATTTACTAGTTTTTGTTCACATCCTTTACAGTTAATACAATTTTATATAGTTAGGTTAGACACATAATATGAACATAGATGTTCTATAGATGTTTTGTAATATATATTTTTATTTTCTTACAATTTATTTCAATATATTGTATTATATTAATATGATTGTATCTGTATCCCTGTAAACTTAAATAATACATAATAATTTCTACTAATAATCGAATTTCGATGTATTACATTTCAAAAAGATATTAGTTAAAGAAACATTATTAGTTATACATGGACAACAGAAATAAGTATACCTATATTAAATAATTAAAATTATTTATATAAATGTACCTACTACGAGTATATTAAACATGAATAATATATAATAAAAACATTTGAGTTTAATGTTTCATTCGTAATAACCTATACTGATTAACATTTAAAGGATAATATTTTATTTTTATGTTTAGATAAATTAAATATTTTTAATGATAATAAAATGTATATGAAATACAAATACAAATTAAAAAAACTAATAAGACAAACTATATGCTAATAGTCTATGAGTACAAAACATACTAGATTACTATATTTGATAAAAAGTGGTTTATAGCAAAACATATAATATTATAAAATTAGTTAAATATGCTAATAGAAAATGTATACTTAATTATTAAAGCAATTTTTCATTTATCAAAACTGATAAGAATAAATACCTTTTGTATTACAAAATTAGGTTAATTACTAAGATAAAAATACAGTAATAATATAGATTATATACTTATATTTTTTACCAGGTTTTTTCAAGCAATTTTAAAACCATATTTAAAAACATATAGGTATACTTTTCCAATACACTGTACAGTAACTTAAGTAAATCAGTATCATAATCATAATATAATGTACAGCACGTAAGACTCAACCAAAAAACAATATATATATATATATATATATATATATATATATATATACTCCTATACGAATACAGAGAGCACCAAGATATGTCTAGGGATAAAGCTAACTCAATAATATAATTTTTTTTAAAGCATGGTCAAGTGAGTACCGCTCTGCTGTACATTAGGTACCGCGTGAATCATTACTATTACAAATAGGAAAATCGTTTAAAGATAAATCGTTATCGTTAAGCGGTTTCGTAAAATTTTAAAATTCAGATACTCATGATATTTTTTATTATTTTCTCTCTTTATAGAAAACCAAGTGTTGAATTTTTTAACCTAAGATATAAATACAAAAAATTGTATGAATTTTTAACTACTAAATTACTTGCAAATTTTCGAGATTTTAACGAGTTTGAAATTGAAGCATTATTTCGACAAGTTATGATGTACACAGACATACAAAAAAAAAAACATATAATTGTAAAATCAATAAAATTATTATTTCGTGCAGAATCTAATAAATATTAATAATCAATATTTTTGGATATATTATTGTTGAATGTTGTGTATATAATTTAGTTACATAAAGTAGAATTTAATTTCTTACATAAAAACATTTATATTATTATTATTACTCGCATTGAATAAAATATGAAATTTCTTTTTCGTAAAATATTACACACCAAATCTGAGTAATTATCTATGCTTGTTTTTTTAGTGCTCAATACAAATAAAATCATGTTTTAAAAATACAATACACGAAATAATAGATCTTTTAACCAACATGGTTCAGGAAATATTCCGGTTACTAAAAAATTCGACTAAGTGCTTGTAGATTATTGGACGTCTATTGAAACTACAAGTAATTAATACAATCAATATAAACAATACGCTACAATTCTAGACCATCAATTAAAACAATAAATCTCAAAAGGTTTCAATGTCAGCGAAACTGTAGTAATAATGTAATATATATATATTATACATTTGATGAAATAACATCTAATTGAAGCGAAGAGAGAGGCGTTTTTTGCATTTAAAATTGAATTGTTTAACTTCTTAAACGCTACCCAAGGCTCTAAGAGAGTGCAGTAGCATGACGATGGAACAAACAAAAATAACAATGTGTACACTGTACGCTGTGTCAATGTACAATAGTCACATTGATCATTGGGCATTAGGCATTGACATTGGACTATTGGAGATCCTTCCCCTCCCCACAAAGCATACACCAAAACATACCGTTCACAGGTCGGTCCGCGGGTGTGGTCAATTACAGTTAATCAAAGGGAATAATAGTAACCCATTTGCAGAGAAGGCACGTGACCTGCCGGTGGAATTGTTACTAATTGAAGATATGAGTACAGTGGATATTTCATTTAGTATTAAAAACTATAATAGTAGTTTAATAAAATACAATATTATATAGTATAGTCCGTGTGTGATGTACTGAACATAATGTAAATTATGTTTCCGTATAATGTTATGTCACGTATAATATAGTGACACAGTGGCACGAATATTTAATATTCTTTTCACCACCATCTCACCACAATTATCACGACCGCATGTCCGCATGTCTGAATATCCAACGGCTAAATTAGACTAGCCAGCAACGAAATTTAGAAAAATAAGAGTGGTTTTTAAAAATAACGATTATTGTAATATTATAATATGATATTGTACGCGATTTAAGAAACCAAAACACTCGATACTCACTGCGATTGCTAGACCCATGAACGAAAAATATATAGGTAACATGAAACTGTATTCAAAATAAGTAAAATTATCACGTGCAAAGCAGTTGAGAGAACGACGCCGTCTCAGCAAACTAATTCAACCGCACGACTGGGTGACTATTATAATGGTTTCAACTCGGGAAAAGGAGGATTTAAAAAAAGAGAGAAAGATGCAGTCAAAATAAAGGGGTACAATAAAAGATATCAAGCAACTAGTTTATGCTGATTTAGAAAATGTATAATTGGGGTGAATATTATTTGGTTGATAAAATATAATATTGATGCACGTATTTGTTAAACAAAAATTTTTAACAAATACACTACAGAAATAATGAAATAATGATCCTGTTTCGTAGAATCATTAGAATCAACCAGTTTTATTATTATTATTTTAATAAATAGAGAAAAATATTTTACAGTGAGCATTCAACTTTGTTTTTCATTTTTAATCACAAACTTTAAAATATGTCTTAACATTTAAAGTGGCAATTAAAATACATATTATAAAACATAATTTTCAAATTGTATATACGCGGGAAATCAGCACCAGATTCTTTTAAGTATTTCTTATGATAATAAACACGCTATAGAACAATTTTTACCATAAAGCATAAAATGTAATGGTGTACAGTATAATATGTACATTTTACATACTATATACCATGCGTCCATGCAGATTGGTATATTGCAGTCCGGTTAACCACGGATAGGTCTTCTTCGACGTCTCTCCTCTAACGCGACCACAACGACAATATATAGGGACGAAAAGGGAAACCACACTACCAGCGAGTTTTTTGTATAGCCTATACTTGAACATCGTTGGACAGCGATGGAATTACGTCACCGTCTACCTCACACCTGACAAGATATACACAAACACGCACGCACGTAAAACATATAATATACTAAATAGTATATACTATATACACTTACCGTCTACTACTACTAAATTATAATATGATATATTGTATGCAATACGCCGTATGGCTTCTTATTGCTATATGTATAATGCATAGTAGTAGCAATAATAATAAATGGCAATGTATGACACAAAACTAAGTTTCAAAATTTCTCGTAAATCGCATATTCACGGTGACAATAATAATATATTTTTATTTTAAATATCAATGTGATCGGCAGAATACAAATATGTATATGCTTATAAATATAACTTTAATCGCGGCTTTATTCACAATGTATATTTGGGCAATCATTTAATGCAATAAAAAAAAACGGTTCTTCAATATTTTAAAAAGGAGGAAATAATAATAGGGTACAAAATAATAGGGCGAAAAATACGTTACGACTTAAAATCGTTGGGGGGAAGACAAGACTACGGTATAAACTACGGTATGCACGACGAATATGAATACCTACACTCTATACATGCTATGGTTGGTTGACTCGGCGAAATGCTCAACCAGCAGTGTTGATGAGAGAGGGAGAAGGAATACATATTTTGTGCATGAACATAAATTTAATATACCGGGTATGAGTATTAAATGTAAATAATTAAGTTTTTTATGCAGCAGGTATAAATATTATTATTCTAGTTAATATTTTTGGAACAGATAAAACTTTGAGTTTGACATTTCTGGACTTTAATCTGTAATAATCATATTACATATACCATACATTCATACCAGATGACTGTGTTCTCGATATAGTGAAAACCACAGTTTTGAAATCTGAACTAAAAGACGCCAGTTATAAGTATATAAATCAAAAATTGTTTTATAAATTATATTTTATTGCCTATAGGTTCTAATAAATAATCATTACTTTCAAGTTTATCGTCTACATTTACTTATCTTATTATATACAATCTCTCTAGGTTTAGCCGCATAGATCGATTTGGAGTGATACGTAATTTTACTTTTTATTTTAACACATCTTTGAAAATTGCACTATAAACTATAAATATTTCAGATATTTTTCTACCTTAAGACGAATTTTATTCTCATTTTCGTAAACGAAAATTAACAATAGATATATTTTTAGACTAATAATTTAAATAATCTAGGTAAATTATGATAATGCATAGTTAAGTATTCTTGTGGTACCTATTACTTAAGTATACATACATACATATATTAGCTCACACTATTTAATACATTTTAATATAATATAAAATAAAAAAAAACGTAAGTTTCACACAACACTACTAGTCCGAGCGCATAAATTGAAATAGTCGCGTATAATTAGACGAGTCTTGTGTAACGCGTACGTAGTACTTACACTGGTAGCCAGAAATAAAACCAACTGTCCCCCTCCCCAGTAAATTGTACTGACCTTATAAATCATCCTGCTTCTCGGGAATTAAAGTCATATAAATATTATACATAATAACAAAAAAAGATTGGGTCCAAATGAGCATACGCAAACGAGCCAGAATTGGTGAAGTACACAGTGTACTCGCACACACTAATACGCAATGTACCTAAAATAATAATATTTCACTTGAAAATAAGTCGAAGACACCAACCCGCATACTTTGTCTCCGTCTTACAAACGAACAACATTGACAATTTACGTTCAATAGAACAAATATTCTGAGTGTTTACTTCAATATAAGAGCGAATTTACCTATTATCAAATTTAAAGGTAAGAATATTACTTAGGGCATTTCAATGGTTTATTTAATATATTAATTTTGAAGTGAGTAAAAGAGATTTTAAAATTCTTAAAATTAAATAATTTATTACTTATAAGTTATTACATAGAAAGAAAACATGATTTCATTTTTTTTTTTTTTTTTTGTATCAATGTTATACTGCAGTTTATATGAAGTGACCATTATTTGAGTGTCGTACATTAAATTAACTGTCCCGTATGAACATTGAACATAAGTTAAATTATAACATTTTTAGTCATAAATCATAAAATATTATAAAATTAAACAGTAACCCTTCTATCATTTTTTTATTTATACATTTTATTTGTTTTAATTATTATATAAAATGTTATAAGCAGATATGAACTTATGAACAATAAAAATACTGGAAAAAAATAATAACACATTTTAAGTATACGTATTAAAAAAATTAAAGATCAATAATAATTAAAATCATTAAAAATATTTTAAACTAGCCGGCGTTATTTGGCCTTTAGTTAACCAGCAGGTCGCGAATCAATTTTTTCTTCCTTTTTTTTTAACAGAAAAAAATTTCTATTTGATTATTAACTAAATTTCAGGAAAAATACTTGAATATTTCTACAACTATAGAAACTTGAATTTATACAGTTAAACTCAATATCAGATTTTTATGAATAATAGTCTTATGTTTTTTATCATACGCTTGTCGTGTTAAGAAACGCTTTCACGCACTTTAAAATAGCAGGTATAAAATCCTTAATTGAATGAATCATATACAAATACAATACAACAAGTAGAAAAACAATTTCCAACAGAAAAATATTACCAATAATAAAAACATATAAATTAGAGGGTATTATTGGAGTGCTATTTTAAAAAAAATAGTTTCCACTATATTCCCATTTGAATAAATAATTATATTTAAAACGACCCAAGAAAAAAACCAAAAAATCCTAAGTGTTTTATCAGGACTCCTGGGAATCTAGGAAGTCACCAGAGGGCGATGTAAAAATGAAACGATTTCTGCTAAAATTCCAGACGATTGACTACGTCCAATTTCAAATGAATCGGTTAGGTAGGGTAGTTTAAGAGAACAATCGTTTTTATGAAAAAGCGAATATTACATTTTATTACATAGGTTATTATAATAGGTACAGTACGCAGAATTTATTATAGTAAAAAATAGTACAATATATTAAACTTTCTGTTGAAGAACTAAGGGAGGAATGTATTGGTTTTATTTCTATTGAGTTAAGCGAAACGTGACAAGCGCCAAAACATCTGCAGTTACATTTATAATAAAATGTTTTTACCTCAAATACGTTAGCTAGTTAACATGTTTTTTCTATAAAAACTTTATGTATACAAATAACACTTTTAATATCAACAATCTGCGATAAGAAAAAAAAGAATAATACTAATATAAAAAACATTGAGTTAAGTGTAAGCTTAGATTAGAATATAAATTACTTTTTAAAGTAGGTAGGTATATGATCCCTATCATTAACCTATAGTTAAGTGAAATTCAAATTCATTATCAAATTCTAAACATTTAAAAATCATTAATTAACTATAATATTTATACAAATAAACAATCATAATTGTTTATAACATTCAACTTTCGCTGGCATACACTTTCTATAATTATACAACGCATGGCTTGTGACGAAGACTTTTAGAATAATAGGAATAATATAGACATAATATAGGTACTAGGTAGTACATAAAATTTATTATTTGTTCCGGTGTTTGTTCTATTTGATAAACGTTTGAAAGAATTTATACACTATGGCAATTTTGGATTTTTTCCTCACACACACACACACACACACACAGATACATATATATTGCCAATACAATCATAATGTTATTTTAAGAGGAAAATTGTACCAAAACCACATTTCTGCAGTCGATTCGACATCATAATAATACACTGATGTTGTCGATTTATGATTGACGTATAATAATCATTAATCACTTACGCACCGAGTAAAAGGTGCAAATTGCGTTTGGATCAAAGAACTCGCGTCTACTCGACTACTCGAGACAGAATGTTGCTTTGTATAATTACGTCGAGACTTGCTAAATATAAATGTTTCTCTCTTCTACATTCCAATTTTATTATTATACAGTATGATTGAAAATAGTCATACAATTATATAGTTTTCATTGTGAGGACGACTAAACTAAATAGACAACACTAAAGTTTTTCAAAACATTAAAGTATTTTAATGTACAATGTAAATAGCACACTATAAAACATACCCGATGTATTAAGTTCATTGTATTTTATTAGTCACTTGATAAGGGGAAAACTATATGTTTGTAAATATTTATAGTTAAAAAATAATAATTATTTCCTTCGATATTTTAAATACTATTATAACAAAGGTATAATAAGGAATTTATGCATACTATAATTTATATCACATTATATGTTTAATTCCAATCAAAAGAAGTGCAAACTCAAGGTTAATTTACATTACTAAAATAAGCGGTAATAACTAATAGAAATTGCAATTGTATAATATTATTAATTATTAATTCACGCAAAATTGATATTTCATTTTCTCATTAGTAGATAATTTTTTCAGCATACAATTGTTATAACTTACAATTTATAGTTAGGTAAATTTTAATGGATGGTTCTTATAAGTTATAATGCACAAACCAGAGACCAAATACAAATAACAAGTTAATTTAATTTAAATTATTCAAGTGCAATTTAAAATAAGACACATGTTTAAATTGAATTTACAGTGCTGAAAATTCTAATCACTAACACCATATACGTGTTATAAAAATGTGTCATATATGGGCACATGGTTCCCAAAAGGCATAATATATCTATTATAAGCAATCATGTTGCATTATTTAAATCCAAGTATAGTTGCAGTTGGTCATGATAGATTAAGATAGAAAAATGATTTTTTACTTTTATTATGCTTGTCTTATAAGTTTTTAAAGGTTGGTAATTTTCCTTCAACACTATTGGATGATGCAACTTATATGTGTGTACGCCGTACGGTCGTATGTGATAAAACCAATGTCTGCAGGATTAACGTATGTGAATACCCTGTTTAAATTATGTCATTTTTTACACTACTTTGAATTGTATAAATGTATTTATTTATTTTACACGAGTACTTTTTCCCATAGACAGTTTAAAAGCCACAGGTTCTCCCGTCATCACTGACGTTCACCCAAACATAATTCGCGATTTATTTCTGTTCTGTACACCACACTCCCGACAACAACAAACGAAACATTGTAAAGTTATTATTCAATGAGATAAGCATATTGCCTGCTGTTTTTTCTCGGTTTCATTGAATTTGTAGATATTGAAAAAGCAAATATCGATAAAGTTGGATATGTACAATGGAGCATTCAAGTTTAATATCCACCCAAAAGAATAATTAAAAACACAAATGTGTGTTTAAATTTGTAATTAGAATAATTTGGCCTTTATCTCGGTTTCGTAATTTTGGCACTACACGGTTAAATGTACTAAAATGATATATTCTGTGATATACCTACTAAAACTAAAATTAACTTCTAAAACTTTTCTGTTTTTTTTTTTTTTTTATATACATGTATATTTAAAATTATAAATATTATTTAATCCACTTGTAATGAAATAATTCGTGTTCAGAATTCTTAATGTTTGTATCAATAGTTATACCTATAACTTAAATATTATTTGTAAAACAATCGTAGGTATACTTTAAAACGGATTATAACAATCTACCTAGTTAAAATGTTGATACTCAAAAAGTAACAAATATTAGTTTGCTACATAAGTCAAAAATCATACTATATAAAAATACTTGATTTACTTATTTATTAAAAAAATTCCTCGATAAATTTTTATTTATGGATTTTAGACACTCTAGTATAAACAAAATAATATGATAGTTTTGTTAATTTAATTCACTTTGCTTTTTGGTGATACAATTTATTTTAACAATATCATAATAAATAGTATAATATAATATAATATATAATTGTAATTAAAATTAAAACTATTAACATTTGTTCAATATAAAAATCAAGTAAAAGTATAAATTATTATTTGGTAAAGTTAATTCATAAGCGTTATACGTTATTATATCCGGGATCCATTTAACGCAAGACATTCAATATTTTTATAAACGTTTTCTAAAATAATTAGAATCTTACGTTAAATTGATCACCCCATATAAATAAAAGTTAAAACTTACTGTAATACTGTCAAGTACGTATTTTCATAACAGAATAAAAAACGATAAAATAACTATGTCTCAACATAAAATGAAAAAAATATTGTTTATTTTTATCAAATTAATTCAATTTTGGTTATCATGACGTAGACTATTATTAATTTATGTATTTTTTTTCTATTCAAACACGTTTTCAGACTAAAATTAAATGCGTAAGTCTTTAAACATTCGTTTCAACTGACTATAATAGACATTGTTAGTTTTAATCAATTACATATCATAGTTTTACTAGTCTTAGAGGTACTATATAAACTATAAATTAATATATCATAGACTAGACAATTTATAATGTTAATCCTTAAATATTTATTTTAAAATATTAATTAATAATGATAATATGATTATTAATACCTACTAAATGGAATTCGCGTAATTAATACTTTTAAAGAATATAAAATCTAATAACATTATCTTCGACAATTCCTTTGAACATATGATACCTACTTGAATTTTTAGCATTTTTTTTTCACTCAATTCATGTTTTCCATAACAAGACATACAAGATGATATAATTAATTTGTTATTATTGAGACAAATATAAACAAAAACCATAAACCTACTGTAAAACATATATTTTTAATTTCATTTTAAGTAAAACATAAAACTTAAATAAATTTACCTAACGATCTAATCATTAATGATCGAAACTTAACTAATATATTTTTTGTTGGACATACCGAGTTAATATTGATTCGTTAATTTAGCATTTATCTTCATAAACTTAAATTGTCAATGTCTCGTTTAATATTATACACTGTTAATAACAAAGATCTATGATGTTATTTATTCTACTGCAACCAATCGACATCGACTTTACCAATCGTGAAAACATTTTCATACCCAAACATGTTACCTTCATCTAACAAGTACGCACAAAATATCGAATTTAGAGCAAAAATGTATAAAACAAAAACAGCCTTTTCAAAACAAAAATAATATTATTTACTTAAAATTTTATAATAAGAAAATTTATTTTAAGTCGTTTTACTGTATGGTTGTTACCGAGTGTATCTTACGACACCGTGTAAGTACCTAAATAGGAAGTATAATATACATCCGATTTAGTAAAAATATGAACTTTATTATGTGCTAAAAATAACTTATAAATTACTAAATGTTTTTTTACTTTCAAATAAAAATTGTATCATGTATAAAAATAGCAAAATTATCAAATAAATAACACAAAAATAGGCTAAATATTTTTTAAATTATATCATGTTTGTTTAGCAAATGCATTTATACCTATACATAAATAAAAATATTAAATAAATATTTATAATTGATGAAAAATCTTTATACTGTCATTCATTTTTAAATTATAAAAAAAAAAACCCAAATCGATCTTGTTTAAAATTGGTTTTCGAGTAAAAATTTCAACTTTTCTCAATTACCTATTTTAAAAAGTATAGGATATTTGTTTACTTTTGACCCCTAATGAATGTCTCAGATCTAATTATGGTATAAATTTAGTTATTCTTAAATAAAATAAATAAATATACCTATACATTTTTGGAAAACCAATACATTTATCACTTCGCTCAGAATCTAAAGAGAATTTTAGCACCATAAAACACTCCTTAAATAGTTAAATATAATACAGTTTAATGTATAGTTAAAAATATCTAAACATTTATAATTATAATCTTTAATTATCTATAAGCTTTATAACTTGAATATTATATTTATTATTAAAATAAAAATTTTGGGTAAGCACGTATGAGTCACCCGATAGTTCAAATGCAAGATGGCATTAACAAAGACACTACCGAGGATACGTACTACCTATTAAAAATAATTAACTTATTAAAATATTGGTATTGTGTTTATTAAGTGGTAAATGTTGCTTGCGTATTATGATTTTATGAGAAAGCGATGATACTTTTAGTTTTATTTTATGGTTAGGTAGTCTTTATAGTCGGTTATAGGCCTCAACTATAATAATAAATACATCGGAAATTTACGTCAGACAATTCGTACTCTCAAGAAGAAAAAAAGAAAGCCTGACAAATCATAGTAATATGAACGTGACTTATAACTTATAATCTCTTATGTATTAGAAATATCATGATGTGGCGTGATGTCACTATTAGTGACAGATAGAAAGAGAAGAAATCTTTACACTTCGCTATTGTATAATATGACACAAATGATAAATCGATTACAATCAATATTAATTCATTCTTCATACAAGTGAAGTTATATAATTTATTTGCTATTTAATATAAAATTATTATTTGCCCCTTAAATGCATTTTTAATAGATGCTATAAAACAGTATTTATAATAATAATAAAATATTTTAAGAGGACTTCGTACCCACGTGACTTATTGTCTTCATCTTACTACCACTTAACATACCAAATTTCACACGCAGAAGAATATACAACATGATTATACTCTGTTATTTTTTATTTATATTAGAGTGAATTGTCCTATTATTCGATTTAAAGGTAAAAATATTATTCAGGGTTTCGCATAGTATTTGTTTGATGTTAAAAGTTTAAAACAATTTATTAGCATTTTAAAATCCTCATGACTTGATTGAAAACAATTGATTCCTAAGCGTATACCATTAAACCGGGGAGTTATGGAACTTAAGAAAATTATCTTCATAGATTGTATTACATAAGACATATATTTATATATTTATAAATTAGATACCTATAAATATATAATAATAGCCTAATGCCTGGAAATAACATGGAACTTATTAGTTATATTATACTTTAGACAGAGACAACTCTTAACAGCCTCGTAGAAATACAATTATAAATATTTTAAACAATTTAAACCTAAGAATTTATAAATAACTAATAAGTCTGATATAATATACCCATTAATTAGAGATAGGAAATTATGGAATAACTAAAAATGAAGGTTCCTATTAGGAGATTACTGATTTGAGTAAAAACTATTTAGTAATTAGTTATCTAGTAGGTATCTAAAACCTATATTTATTTTATTTCATATAAAAAATATAATACATACTAATATATTATTCTATGAAATGTAGATATACACTATACAGTGTACACCTTAATATAAAGAATCAAATAGTGTATAGATATAATACACTTCATGTCTATTTTAATGATATATGAAAATTATAAAATCTATTGTGATATGAAATAGGTTTGATTATGACAAAATAATCATAGTTAACGTTTATTATTATTGTTATTATTTAATTTTTTTTTTTTTTTTGGCAGTTGACATAGCCTATATTATGTCAATTGACAGGAAACATGCATTGTGACCACATAATATAACTTCTGATCTCGTTTGTTCAACTATTTTTATTTTAAGTGTGATACCCAGGAAGTGGCCACTGTGAGTAAGACTTTCTACACCGATGCAATTACTTATAACCCCCAACTATGTGTGAACAATTTTCTTTATTATAATTATTATTATTTGTGATTATGGCATTAAAGATAAGTCACATGGTATTTAATCCAAAAACTATGAATAATTAAATAGCAGACAATTAGGAAATACAATTTTCTTGTAGTAGGTAAATAGGTAAATCTGTCAACAAAATCTGATGATCAGGTACATACAATTTAAAAAATCTACCTGCCAACTGAAGATTTATTTGATAAAAACTATCAAGGTCACCTGCTTTTCAATAGATGTTAATATAATCAAAGACATATACCTACTAGTTTTTTTATACTTTTATTTCTCTAATGAATTCAAATACTTATACTTACATATAGTTTTTTTTCTAAAGGCAACTACTTCAATATACCTATATAAGAAAAATAAGTATAGATACGCATGTTATGCCTAATTCATTTCTCTAAATATGTGCACAAATTTATAAGACATTGTTATACTACCACCAAGTTTAGCATCAGAATAAAAATACAATTTCAATCATGTTTTTTTTTTGTAAATTTATTGCATCAAGTATTTTATTTTAATTAATATCAGTGTAGGTGTGATTTAAAATTATTGGGTACGACTAAATAGCATTAAATAAATAAATAATGGCATTAATAAAATATAAAGAAACGAAGAGGTATTATTATTATTAAAGTACCTAGGTAGAATAAATAAAAATCTTAAACAAATTGAGTAATTTAAGGATTAATAAGTAGTCATAAATCTCAGATCAAAAAGTATTTCATTATAAATTAATAAGCAAAGGTAAATAACATTTTAATACAACATAAAAAAGTTTGCTAAAATGTTATTGCTTTATCAGTATACTAGGTTTTTAATAAAAAAAAAAAAATATTTAATTTTAAGATTTAGCAATGGACACATAGTTTACAAAATTAATACATCAAACTAATTTTTATAAGTCATTAACTTTTTTATTCTACGAGCGATATTTAAAAGATACTAGGAACATGTTCTGAGAACTGGTAATTTCTTAGAATCAAGATGAATGGCAACCCTAAATTTCTAATATAAATATTACCTACACTTTATTTTACATTATAGTGTTTTTGCCTTTATTTTTTATTTTAATAAAATCGCTAAAAAGAGAATTTCCCTAGGAATAATAATGCACAAATATTGATAATTGTTCATCATGTTAATAGTTAATCAAAGATAATAAAATGAGAAATGATTTTCCTCTTGATTTTCTTTAAGACTTAAATGGCTAAATATATAAATTATAAAATACTAGATCATTTTTATAAAAATGAGACAAGTGATCTTCATATTATAACTCATTCATTAATTTGATTCTAAAATTCTTTTCAATAACTTTCATAATAGGTATTTGGGACAAATTAAAAAAAAAATCAGTATTGATGATTACTAAATGTTAAGAATGAAATTATGATTTAAATAGAAAAAGTGAAAACATACCTAAATCTCACTATACATTTTTGAAAAATGTACAGAAATTACATAATAAATATTGAAACCATAACAGGTATTAATTATTCATTTAAATTTAGATGGGTAAATTAAATATTATAAAGCATTATACTATTGACTATGAATACGTTTTAATCAATATTAAATTTCAAAGCAAACCTTGAAAAAAAAACAATAATGAACATCATCTTCGTCCAAGTCATACTGTACTTGAATCATTCTTATCGTACACATTACATATTGTTTTAGTTTTATAGATCGTACTTAAATATTTATGATTTCTAAATGTTTCTAGAAATAAGGAATGTAAAACTCATTTCTTATTATAATCATACACTACCAAATGAGCATCACAATCAATAGGTAATCATTAATTTAATGTCATGTGAGGTAAAATACAATTATAGAATCATAATTTTCTGCCAAGTAGGTATTATATTTATATGATAAAATTATTTCTATACTTTGAAAATATTTAAAACTACAATAATATACTTTTATACCATTGTTAAAAATATTAAAAATTCAAGTATACCTATACCTACCTAGTTATTTTTTGATTTCATTTCTTTACAGAGAAATAATTATTAATTTTTATTAATAAAACAAGTTATCTTTTTTTTAAATATATTGACTAACACTTACCTATGCCTATTCCAAAGGTAATAAAATATATTTATTTAGAAAATTTAAATAAAATACATAGAATTCAAAACCTAATTAAATAAAACTTTTGGCCAAAGCCAATATTGATACAAGTACCTATAGAATGATTGCTTATTACACGAAACACACGACACCCTATATTACTTTATAGATAATATACCAAATTAATGGAATAACTATAATTATATTATCTTCAAGCATAAATCTTATTCCACTGGTAGGTGGTAGCTGGGTGTATATCAGTAACATGTCAGTTGAGAGCTATGTATAACTTACTAGGCTTAATATTTACCAAGCTATAACAAGTAATTATATTCCACTTACCGACGCCGGAGGTGACCATTCTCTGCTTTCCGAAACATCTTCAGCCATCTTCACCCTGCAAGACACAGTACAACAAGGATGGTGATAGATACGTTCGGTAGTGTTTGGCTGCTTGGTAGTGTTTACCTGTGATGTTATCGTCGTCGGACCATCTGTAGCCACGGATATTGTGTTAAGCACCACCACCACCGGCAATGGTGTCGAGAAACTCCGTCTACTACAGCGGTCGCAACGACGGTCGCACGGTGACCTGCTGCATTTTATTCAACCGCACAATACGCGTCGTTGCGATGATCGAACCATCGGGACGTTCACACCACGAAAATTTACGGATCACGACCCCACGGAGAGGAAAATATTTAATACGAAAACGCCGACAATTTCGCTCCAACGGTCCTGCGAATACCAATGCTCTCCTGTGACGACGGCAACAAGAGTGTGTATCAACATTCAACTATCAAGTATCAACGACGGAGGAATCGAATTAAAAAAAAGAAATGTGAATAAATAAATGATAGGTAGAGTTGTAGATACTGGTGCGTTTTCCAATCAGTGGTACAGGCGTTACAGTGCGGCCAAATACGAACGCGCAAAATGTTGTTATACCAAACGTCTACAGCCTTTTTTATGGTATAGAACACCAATATTATAATGTTATAATACTCATAATATTATGTCTCATATTATACTAAAATAGTATAATATTATACTATACTGTGTGTGCGTGTGTACTTCGAAGTTTTAATCGTGGTCATAGAATAATAAATATTTTTTAGAACCAGATACCAGAACACCTTTTAAACATAATTCAAGACTTCTAGTTATTCGAAGACATTACGACTCGTAACTTACGAGACGTTATTCGTGTAATAAATTTGACTCTTTATCATTTATTTCGAAGTTTTTATTTTTCATTTTATTTATTTTCTGCACAGATATGTATAAACATCTATTTCTATTATTTATTTAATCATTTTATCTCAATACCTGTGATCTTTCGCGTTCTAAAAAAATAGTTATTTTATTATTTACGTACAGTACACACGACAAAAAACGGACAACAATACTACAAGCAGCTAGATGGCACTGTACGTTACATATTATATTATACTTTGTATTATACAAAACCTTACTGTAGATACCTATTTTAAATTTTTTCGCGTTGCTTTTAGAACACAATAGACACATAAACAGTGGCACGCATAGGGGGAAGGGGCAACCCCCCCCCCCTAAAATATATGGTTGGTATGGGCATTGATTTTTTTACATTCTTTTTAACCCCTCTCCGAAATTAATTTCTATATACCTATCCTTAGAATTTAGAAATGTTGTACAAAAATGAAAAATAAAAGTTATTTGCATTAATATTATCAGCAATATTTAAATACCTAACTCTAATTAATTAGATACATTAATTGATTAATTATTCTTCAATTCACAAGACTAAAAGACTTAAACAATGTGTTTGACTAAATATGAAATTTAACTCAACAATTTTATTTAGGAACAAATGTAACTCAAAATAGTATAGTCACTTAAAATATGTTCAAATAGTTTACCTTTATATTATTTAGTAGACAAACCACATAATTGAGCAAATTTTATGTTGTTTTCATGAATTAATTTAAAAAATATAGAATAATTACTTAGGTATATAAA
Source organism: Aphis gossypii (assembly GCF_020184175.1). Lineage (NCBI taxonomy): Eukaryota > Metazoa > Arthropoda > Insecta > Hemiptera > Aphididae > Aphis > Aphis gossypii. The sequence continues at coordinate 25,585,587 of NC_065531.1, forward strand.
ATATTTTGAGTAGACAAGTAGGTACCTATCGTCAATAAAATTAACAACAAAAGAAGGTAATTTGTCTATTATTCTAAAATTAACGATTTTAGTTACCTATTTAATTATAATTTTAAAATACTGATCGTAGAAGCTTTAACTTCATAAAAACTTCATACCTTTTATACATTTTATATAGGACTCAGATTTTATAGCATAATAAGCAATAAAAATAGCACACAATAATTTTGAAAATGTGCAAAAAGAATCATATTTATTTTAAAAAAAACATGACCAAAAATTAACATGAACTAGTTATAGAAAAAATTTGAAAAATTAATTTAAATTTAAAAAAAATTATTTACCTACCAATGCCATGTATTTCCCTAGATTATCAGTAGTGAAACTGACTCTATTGTCCGACAGAATATTTATATACATAGAAAACGAACTATCTACATCCACTGAAGTGATCGGTGCATACTTCAACCAAAGATTTCAAATTACAACACTAAATCTTAAATTTTGAAACGATCATTTGTTATAGGTATACTGACCGTATAGGTACTGCGGGATATATAATATGTAAATCAATAATCTATACGTAAATACGTTTAATACATTTAATGAATAAGCAGATAACAAAAGCAATAATATTTCAATATAACCATTTAGTCCGCATTCTGGGTTTTCACATTTCATATTAATAAATTTGTTATTATTACAATAGTATAATAAACATATTATTATAAAAAAATTAACAGCGGGAATAATTTTTAAAAAAGCAAAAAAAAAAATTGGTTTATTTTGAATCAGAATAACGTGAAACGAATTTATGTATAAAAAATTAATCTCTATCTCATTTATATATATATATAAGTATATGCTTTACAATCTGAGTCCTTATTATATAAGTTCATAGTAAGGTCATAAACCTTATAATAATTATAATATATACATGGGCGCCCATTGGGGGGCAAGATATATATATATATATATTATATATAGTATATACGCTGAAGTATGTTTGAATTATTTTTGTTTTAGGTTCTATTCACGGAAAATTTAGCGATAAAAATGCATATATAGGTTGTAGACATACCGTTTCATTTTTATCACTTGTTCCCCCTGGACAAAAAATATTATGAATTTGTAGCTCAATAAATATAATATTATTATAATTTTTACTATCTTACAGTTGAGATTTTTTTTATTTTGAGCTCCTCCCCCCTAAAATGTTACATATGGGCGCCCATGAATATATAACATATTAAATAATATGAATTAAATAATGAATCATTTATTTATTTATCATTTACAAAAACAAATTGTAGGCTTCTAGGTATTTTAGCTATTTCGACAATAATTTCTTCAAGATCCAATATTATGTTGTTATGAATGCAAAGCTTTGTAAGCCGTTTTCAATCTGGACTAAAATTAAAATAATATTCAAAATTTAAACAAATAATAAATAGTACAAATATTTCTTTAGTAAATAGGGAATATTTACCTCCTTCATAGAAAATATGTTTTTAATCTTTTCATACAAGCTAATACAGTGATATAAGCTAAAAAAAAGTCAAGGGTCTAGATATATCTCCCTCATCTCCTCCCGTAAATGCGCTACTAATAAATATATCGTAATATAATATATTACACACAATGACAATTTGAAAACAACTAGATAATTTAAAGGCATTACAAATTTACAAATTTATACACCATCAAATAATTGTTCTAAAGTTAATCATAATTATAATTCAAAAGAAAAACAATAACTAATGTTTGATAATATATTTAGTACCTATTGATTATTTTATATTATATAATTAATAATGAACTCCTTTCAGTTTTTCACACACTGTATACATCCCTGTAGTATACACGCAAGTTATACTACCTACTATTTTCAATATTTTAAGTCAAATAATTATACATATTATAAAGGTCAAAAAGATAATATTAAATAACATAATATTTGGTGTATGAATTTTATTTTTCATTTTTAAAGGATGGTTTCAAATAGGATTTTGAATCTATAGTTGGTACTTTTGAGATTTAAATATTGAAAATTCTTAGTATTTTTCAAAATAACCTGGGTAACAAAAAAAAAAAGGTTTTAGACATAATTGATTTTTTTTTTTTTTGGTGGGACTACAAAAAACAATGGAATTTACAGCGTTTAAAGATTAAAACATTCATTTGATTCATTTAAATGTAGTAAAATATTATTTAAAAAATCGAGATCCCACATACATTCTTTGTTTTCAAGTTTTTTCACTAATTTTTTTTTTAAATATATTTGAATTTACCATTGAAGATCAAAAAATCGTTTTAATACTTTTTCTGAATTAACCATTAAAGCTCATTATTATGATACATTTAATATAAATCATCTATTAGGTACAGTGAAATTAATGACGAATAGGTACATTCCTACTGCACAGTTGAGCAGTTACATACTTCACTCCCTTTTAATTCTGCATTTATTAAACAGTATATTTGCACTTTTTTTTAGATATATATATATACATTATCTATATTCATTCACTTTTATTTCTATACATTACTAATTATGGTTGCATTTTCTAAACTTTTATATTAATTTATCACCTATTGCATTTAAATAAATCATTAAAAAACAAAATGAATCAAAGTAAATATATTAACGAGAGATATAAATTTGTATTCTCAGCAAATGAATTATTTATATAACATAAAAATAAAAATCCTTTGGGAGTTAGTTATGACAGAGGTATATTCCTAATGGATATTTGGCCTCGATTTTAATTACTCCTTTTTCAAGCAATTATTTTATGTTCTAGTAAAAATGCTTACTCTAGTGAAATAGTAAACGTTAAGAGTAAACTAATCAAGAACATGTAATTTATTTTTTAAATATTTGTATTTATACCTAATTTTATTTGATTACTGTATTGGTTTTATAATTATGTGTACACGTTTTATAGTAGAAAAAAATGCTTTCATTTACAATTTTGAAAGTGTTAGATAACACTGTGTAAAATAACTGTTATAGTATATACATATATTATTTTATTTTTAATATAAACTAGTTATGAGTTTTAAGGAAAATTTTATAAATAGTTCAAATTTTAGCTATACAGTTTAAACTACACTATAAATTAATAATAAGAAAAAACTTGTAGTTTGTGAATGAATTTTTTATAACATTGACTAATTTTGTAAAATTTAAACTTTCAAAGGTCATAAAATTAATGTGATTTCTAAGTAAACTTTTTATTTTTATTCCATTCAAAAAAAGTAATGAAGAATCTCGTATTAAATTTTCAAATATTAGATATAGAAAGAAAAGTATTTTACAAATTTCTAACTACAAATACTAAAAATTAGTGTTGGCCAACGATATATTTTTAATTATTGATATTGTATCGCAATATCGAAAAAATCTCGATATCGATATTGATTTGCGTATATTTATAATATTCAGTTTCGTCTTTACCCTATGGACACGTGGGGTACGTACCCAGGGCCCCAGCCAAATCGAAATTACAATTTTAAATTGTAGGCTGTAACGTGTATTAATATTTAATACGACCATCTATAAAAAAATAATTCTAAATTCTGCAGTAAAATAGTTTTTAATTAATAAAGTAATCATATTAAATAACTTTTGATGTTTATATTCAACTTTTGTAGGCCTACTAAAAGGGCCTCTTAAGCTCTTATAGGCTCTTAAAGCTCTGATAATATTATTAATTATATATGTATATTAATTAACACTACTAATAATTATTAATAATAATTTATTATGTATTATAATGTAAACATAAATGTAGAAAATTAGGTTGTAATAAAAATGTTCACTCATTTTGTTTAACAAAAATATAAATTTAATAACAAAATAAAATGAATATGACGTATCACAGCGAGCAAACAATCAGAACTGAATTTTTAATTAAGATTAAATTGCTTGGTATGGTGAACTATTTCTTTGAAATTTATCACAATATGCCATCATAATTTATTGTCTAGAAGATAAAAGTAGGTAATAAAAGTGAGCCTCGATTAACAATCTCGATATCACGATATTTTCAATAATTACTTTTAGATATCGATATCGAAATTATTAAAAAAATACTACGATATCGGTATCGTATCGAACTATCGATATCTTTGGCCAACACAACTACAAATACAATACTTGAGATTTAGATAAATGTTTTCAACATTTTAATTTTAAATTTATTCAAACGTACATAAAAATATTGTGTCTATACATTTTCAATGTTTTTTTACTGGTAATGGAAAAAGTATAAGTAATCTCGTTTTAAATTTTCAAGCATATTAATTAACCTCTGTCAATTTTTTTTTATTAGAATTTTTAGTATAAAAATTAAAAAAAAATTGAAAATGTCGATAAATAAAGATTTGAAATACTTTGAAAATTAAATACATAAACATTTTGGTGAAAATGTCAATCATCTAAAATTAAAATAACTCCAATAAAATATGACTTGTCAAATAATATGGTTTTGTGTATAATTTCCCGATTTTTCTTAATTTTTTATTGGTTCTTCCTGATTATTTTTGAAAATTCTAGTTTTTATTTAAATCTCTTTGAAGTATAAAATAGATTCAATTTTCTATCAGAAACTCATCCAAAATTAAAGATAGTAAATATCTTATCGACTATTTATCGTACAATACGAATATTATAATAATAAAAAAACACACATTATTATTATAAAATCAATAATGTACATTCATTGTATCCGTCTCAGAATCTAAAATGAGAAAAAACGAAAATGTTTACTCCAGCTCTTTTTGAACTATTTTTTGACATGTACCTTAGTTAGTTATTTTATGATTCGACTAATAATATCATAGATATAATATATAATATCTAGAGTGTAAACGACAATGATGTAACTATAGTTGCCTATCTACGACACGATGCAATCATCATTATTTGAATAAACTATATTAAAAAAAAACAAAACATAATTATTATGTTATTAGTTACAAGAGAAATGACTAATGAGTAGACGACAGTGGTGTATTTTAATAGTATCTAAGTAATGTTTACCCGATTTGAGGTACACTGAAAGTTGTATAATATAAAATAGAAATATTTAAAAGTAGTACCTAGTAAAATTTATTCTACTTATAAAAACAAACGGTCTGTTTGTCATACATTTCCGAGTTAAAAACAAATCACCACTTACTGATGTAGTAACATTACAAATTATATTATCTTTTTAAAATACTATAATGTATAACTATAAAAGAAATACATAATATGTTCTATGCTTTATGTACCATAATATTTAAAATTTTAAAAAGAAGTATCAAGTAATCATCAAAACTTAAAAGGATGCTGCACCCGCATTTATTATCTCTTTCTTACAAACATAGGAAATTTAGGTTCAGCAGAACAGATTTTGCGTTGTTAAATCTAACTGAATGATTTTACCAATTATTAAACTCGATGTTAAAAATATCCTCTGTTATCTCTCGAAAACATTTCTATGATATTATAATGTTATGAATTATTAAGCGAGTTATGAGCTTTTTTTATATTTAAGTATTTTACATACTTATAACTTACTTGTTATAATTAAAATTAAAAAATCGAAAAGAGATAACATATCTTTTATGTTTTTACTCTTAATTTGATCATAGGTTAATTTATTTTATTAGTTTAGGCAACATAAAATTGGTTCTACTTAACGTAATATTGGTATATTATGTTGTACGTTTGTAAGACGAAGACAACACATTTAATTGTAACATAAATACATTTTTTTTTTTATTCTATTTCCAAAAAAATATTAAGAGTAATTATTTCATAAGTTAGTAGATATATTTTCTTAGAGAAGTATTAAATTAATGATTTTTTAGATTTCTTTGGGAAGCGAAATATTTCACAATAATGTTTATTATTTTTCCATTGACTTTTTTTTATCGAAGGAATATTTTCAAAAAGCTTAGTTTATCAATCTTAATCTTTTTAAACTTCTTAATATTTTTTCTAAGTTAAAGAACAAAATTCTATTTCAAATAAATTATAATATACCTACATAGTATTTATGAAGAAGTAAAGAATCTCGATTAATCGTGTCTCGAATTTTCGATTATCCATATTGACCATACTAGCGATTAACCGTACTCCCTCTTTCAAAAATGTATATGTACACAAAATAAATAAATAAGTGCATAAGAAAATTTTAAATTCCATGTTAGCAATCATTGATTTTGTAAGTATTGTATAGTATATTATACTTTCAAATAAGATTATTTTTTTTTCATATCGAAATTTGTAAAACAATTTATACTATTCTACTCCGAAGTAATCGAAGTGAATCGAGTGTTGATTTATATATTTATTAATATTATTAGCAAATTTTGTACGTATATCTGACTTCCGCATTCAACAATACTGTGTGTTAAAATTACGAATAAATTATAACATATTTTAATCATTGGTGCTGAGAAAATACTGAGTAAAATTCTACAGTAAATTACCACTGCTATAGTGGTCTTTTATGAGGTAAAATAATGATCATAATTAATTTAAATATTATGACTCTCGAGCGTGTATAAACTTAAATTACTATAGTCATTACTCATTATGTAATGACTATTTTTGAAAGTTTAAATTGAGGGTTTACGGGGTCTTTAAGAGTTGTAATACTATATTATTAGTATTGAGAGTATTATACGATCAAAGACATTATATGAAAAGTTAAGTTTTAACAGTAGCATCATTTATGGGTGGAGGAGGGAAGTAGAAATTTTCTACTTTCTAGTCTGATTTTAAAAGCATAGGGTTAATGGTAAGCTTAGGGTAAGTGGTATGTGTGTATATTTTATGCGAAGAGATTTAACATTATACCTGTCTGTATTGTGTATTTTTAAATTCAAGCTATTCTTGTTGATTTTTCTTGTTTTCCTCAAACTATTGAACGGAAAGTTGTGGATGGTATATAGCCATAAAGACTACTTAACAAATAGTTCTATACTTACAAAGACTTGATTGCGGCAATGGTCATGATCAACAACAATAACAATATAATCCAGAACAATTTTATTTTTTAACTTACATTTCACATTTTGAGCGATGGGATTTAAAAATGAATAACTGCAGAAACTTAAAATTTTTATGCACTTGAAGTTAAAATTTTTACAAAATTCATCAAAATCACTAAAAATTACAAACTATTCTGTAGTTAGAAATCCATGAAAACTTTTTTTTTTATATCTTAGCTTTGAAAATATAGTGAAAATTACATATAAGTGTATAACGAAGTCTCGTATAGGAAAAAATTCGTATTACAGAGGAATTTGTTAAATATAATTAACGCATGACTATTGACTAACAATTAAAGTTATGGTTATCAAGAATAACTGAACATTTCGTCAAATGGAAGTTTCTCTGTATAATACAAAATATTTCATAATTCATCATATTCAGTAGCTCATATTTCAATCATAAAATCTAAAAAATATATGAAGGCAATTATTTTTTATATACATTTTAAATTCAAATTTGGACAAAAATTACTTCGGTGTCCATTATTATTTTGTTATAATTTTTGATTATAATAGTGACTCACTTTTATCTTAAATGTCTATGTCAGCTGACAGGTGTTTCCAACTTTTATCAACTTGTCAACCACATTCAAGATGTATGTGAACTGTATATATATTATACTTAATGATTTCTTCGTTCATTAAAATAAATATAGGTAATAATATCTTTCTCCACTTATCGACTTTATGACCTTTATCAAAAAAAAAAAAAAAAAATTAATGAAACATCAATATTTTTACACTGTATTATTCAACAACAATCTCTGTGTGATAATATCATAAATTTGCAACATTTAATAAAAGTTCTTATATTAACAGCCAATTTTATTAGATCTCACAGATTAAAACATACACAATTTATAGAATTTTTAAATGAAATTGAATCGGAACATACAAATGTGTTATATTATATGTATTAATGAATTATAGTGAGCTATAGTGGTTAAGTTCAGAAAAAGTATTAAAACAATTTTTTGATCTTCACCAGTAAATTTAAATATATTTAAAAATAATAATAATAATAATAAACTAGTTGAAGAATTTGAAAAAGAAGAATGTAAGTGGAATCTTGCTTTATTGACTAATATTTTATCTCATTTAAATTAATTAAAATTAAATTTTAAAGCTGTAGGTCCTATTGTTTTTTGTAGGTAGTTAAACAAAAAACAAAATCAATTATGTCAAAAACATAATTAAATTATTAAAGGGTAATTTTTTCGTTACCTTGGTTATTTTTAAAAATACTGAGTATTTTCAATGTCTAACTCTCAAAAGTACCATCTAGAATCTAGAACCAAAATACTATTTAAAACCACACTTAAAATAGAAAATCAAAACTTTTTCTAATATACTTAATGTATAGTATATACGAAAAAAGAAAATAATAATATCATTGGGAAGGATTAGTCGAAATTTATTTTCAAAATTAGGTGTTTTGTAAAATCGTTTAAAATAAAATTAAAACTGTTAAAAAACAAATTTTAAAATAACATTTTTCACATTTTAAAACGTATTAAGAAATCAAACAAAACATAATTATTGACGTTTCTACGAATTATTTTGAGAGTATATTGAAGCAATTTTTAGTAAATGTTTAAAAGCGGTTTTAAATCTGAAATTACACATGATTTCATATATTTGGATAGATGAACATCCATTTCAGTCCAATGAAAATGAGGTTCAATAAATTATTCATAATAAATCTTCAAAATAATCATTTTAAAAATTTATTTTAAAAAATTACAGTTAAACATACAAATTTAATACATTTTTATAAGCATCTTTCTAATGATTTTTCAAAAATAAAAGAATTATCAATGCTTATATTTACATTGTTTGGTTCTATTTATAATTGCAAACAAATGTTTTTCCACTTAAATTCCGCAAAATGTTTAGAAAGATCTCGTTTGACTGGTAAACATTTACATTTAAATATTAAACTATACATAACAATATTTAATATTTTGTTATAATTCAAAAACATTATTCACGGTGATTGGGAATATACAACTTTAACTATTACATATTACATTTTTTATACACAAAAATATTTTCAAATGCAATAATGCAATATTTTCGATAAAAATTAATTCACTCTATCGTATTACTAACGATAAAATAAATTACTTTACCTAATCTTACAGCGTCTCTGATAAAAATCTTTTTTTATATATATAAAATCATTGAATTCAAATTTAACACATTAATTAAAGTGACCTACTGGACACTAGGTTACCATAGCAGTACCCACTTGCCCACCTTTTTACTATTTTAATCCATTTTATATTAGTATTGTAAATTAATTTGACCAACTTCTCCTCTATAAAAAAATGTTAAATGACACTACTAAAATAAATACTATATTTATCGTCCTGTACGTTTTTAGTAATAAAATTAGGCTATTTTTGTCTATGATAAATGATAATATATATCCAATTATGTAAGATGGAAATTATAAATAAGGTTAAAAAAAAATGAAGTGAAAATTAGATAGCGGTGATGCTGACGTTTTTTTCAGTTATCTATATAGATTGGTCAAACTTTTTGTCCCTCTATTGAAAACTGAAATTACGCTACTGGGTTTTAATAAATAATTACATAATTTACAAAAATATACCAATGTATTATGTATAATAATTATCTTACCAGACGTTTTCATTGATCTATGACCTTAAGCGTGACTTTTTTTTTTAAAGCACTTGACAATATATGCGATTATTTATTTCCCTCTCCTAAACAACCAAATAGATAAGATATTCACTATATTATGTTTTCAGTGGTTCTCTATGATTTACTAAGACTAATATCTTAAAATATAAACTTAAATAAATGACACATGAACATATACATGCAACACACACACTAAACACTACTGTTATTTAAGAAAAAAATGTTTTCTATTGACAGGTGTTTGTTGTGTTTTATGGTTATGGTATCGATTATTTAACAAGTAAATTTTTGAAAAAACGTAGGATTTTCATAAATTAGTTATTGGTGCTGTGTAAATGTATTTATATGTTAACGAATCATGCCGTCAGAAACCTATACAGTGGATCAAGATGCCGGAAAAAGTAAATTCAACAACAATAAAATACATCAGGTATTGGAACAATTTACTATACCTATCAATCATTTTAAATAAATAATTTGTTTAAAAGATTCAAAAGGCTATAGTTATGAATTAATTACCTTTCATTTCAATACCGGTTTATTTCAATTAACAATAGTTAAAGTTTATGACTATTTTTTATAATTTATAGTATTATATATATGATTATTTTTAAATAAAATAAACTTTATAGTTATTTAATTTACAGACACTTATTGACTAATGCTAATTATTCTCTTTGGCAGATAAAAAAATGTTTTTTATTATTAGTATATAATATTAACAATTCAATGATTTATTAAAACAAACGTGTACTTTTAAAATCAATATTATTTTTATAATTTATTTTATTTTTAACCGCATTATATATTACAATAAAATTTCTAAATAATTTCTAATAAAATTATTTTGAAAAATATATTAGAAGGAATAAAAGTGCTTTAAGTATTTATGATGAGGTTAGGTATATTATTTAATTTATGACGAGTTTTAATTTAACGTTTGAGAAATAATACTATTTATTATTGATTTAGAAATTAAAAATGAAAACAATATGTTACACATTTTCACTAATATATTATTAAATTAATTATATATTTATTTTTATTCAACGACAATAAAATTATTGTTTACACTTTTAATACGTAAAGTAATTTCAAATATTGGCTTTAAAATATTCATATGACGAATAGTATTTTTCACATTATATTTGCTTCTGAAGAGCGAATTTTTTTCAAGAAACAAAATAAATATAGGTACTAGGCAGTAATATCCGGTTAAATAAAAGATTATGTTGATTTAAAACACTCCACTAGATAAACTAAAGCAACTGTTCATACTTTGATTAAATAAAATTGAAAGAAAATAGTATAAATCGATATATAGTATGTTCATTGTTCAATCAATGTTAATATATATTATTTTTCCAATATGATTATATGATTCTATATTGACAATTTGACACTAAGTTATATTTTAAGTGCTTGTCAATATTAACTATTTATATAATAAATAATAATACTTAATAAAACTATTAAGTACAGTAAATTTAATTATTAATTAAAATGGTGTATTTTCTTTCACTAATCACGTATTACTAAGAAAATGATATAGATAATATGTGATATTGTATGGATACTTACCAGTATTAATATTTTCTTAATTATTGAGGATAACAAATTAAATCTTGTTTAAACCACGGTGAATAGGGAGAGAAATAAATGAACTTTTAAACATAATCGGAAAAACGAAAATATTTATACATTAATTTTGGTTTTTGATTTTGTATGTTAAATAAAAATACATTGTATCATTTTTTTTGAACGATTATTTTTGGATTACGTGCAATAAGTTAATATCGTTAATATATTATTGTTTGTAACTAAAAATCGTTGTAAGTTTTATAGCTTCATTATAAGTAGTTTTTACGATAGTTAAAATTTATCAAAAGTATTTAATCATAACTTTCATTGAGAGCTTTTAAAGTTTAACGTACTAAATTTATCATAGATATTTTAATTTGAACCACAAAAACTTGACAATTTAATATAAGATTTCTTAAAAATTTTTTTTTATTTAATAAAAAAAAATAATTTATTATAAATCCACATTAATGCTTCATGAACAATCAAAGGTTAAATATTAACGAAATTGGATATTAAATTGTTAAAAAAACTGTTTATCCAAGTATGCTCTACAATCTCAAAAATATGCATTAAAATTAAAAATGTTAAAAAATGCAAATCATATACTAAATTGTCTGTTTAGTTAATTGACAATACCATTGGTCGTATTTTGTACTTACTTACCATGCAATAAGATCATCTAGAAAAATATATGCAAATTCACGAAAGTCTAGTGATCACTAATTGATTAATGTCGTATTCAGAAAACAACTTGAGCGTTCATCAATTAAATTATCGTTGGTAAAAAACTCAGATCGAATTACTTAAAACACAATTTAATAATGAACATATATATTAAACATATAGATAAATTTGATTAGAAACAAGACAAGTCTGTAGATTGAATTGAAGATCCGTGAATAGGAAGATTAAATAAAGATCGATAAAAAAGTAATAATTGTATTACAATGCTATGTGTACCTATACAATTTTACATGTATATTTTAAAAAACTATAATTAAAAATTATTAAAATTAAAAATAAGTTATTGTTTTCATTATAGCTTTATTAAAGCTTGAATAGTTATCAAAGAATTTGTAATGATGAACCATAATAATATATCTACTAAATTTTTTTATTGATAGGTTGTTATTTATAAAAAAATATAGTTTAGGAAATATTATGCGATTTCATAAAATTACACCACCTTTTATCTTTCTTCTTTATTTATTATGTGTATAAATGTATAACACATAGTAGATAAATAAATAATTAAATATTTTTTTTACGTTGTTTTAAAAATTCTAAAAAAATAATTCATAATTGAAATTTATAATTTATATAATATTTGAATTTTCTGACTTTATATTTAAGAGAGATAAATACCTACAATCTGTAATAATATTTTATAATATTTCAATATATAAATTAAATATAATCTGGTTATTTTTGTGCTCTATAAGACTATAAACATACATACTAATGCATTATACCTACATAGTGTAAGTGTAGTGATTAGTATCCATCAGACGTCATATTTGTTCCATTAAATATAACTTATTTTTAATATAATATGTATTTTTAAGAACCTAAATATTTTAAATAATTAAATAATTATCAAAATTTTTAATATTACCATTATCCGCATTTTAAATAAACCCATGTTTAATTATAAACCATACTGAAGTGAACACGCAGAGTAGGGATTATAGATAGTCGCAGTTTTTATATAGTCTCGTATTTAACCAGTATCTGTACCTAATCATTATTTGTATTTATTACGTTATAACGTTTTGGAATTTATTTGCTTTTATTATACATTTCATTACTTTAAAGTACTTAAAACATCGATGATGATACATTTAGGTATGAGACTTATAGTAATCGGAGTATTGGACATATTTTATACTAAATTACTTGGGAAATTTTTTTTTTTTTTTATTTTAATATATATAACTATTTTTAAATAATAACGTTTATATGGAAATTTACTGTGGATAAGTTGTTTTTTCGCTTTCCTGTGATCACATTTACAAAAGCGTGAACAAGATATTCTCAACGTATAAAATAAATTACTTAAAAACATTTTGAATCAAGTAAATAGACGAAAACAATGAAATAAAGTATTAGGTACCTAATACGTATTCCTTTAAAAGTTTAAAAATTAACAAAGAATAAGTTCTATCATATTTAATGTCGAGTGTATACAATGCTCATAACAAACAAACGATCAATTACAAAACGTGAATATATGAATAAAACATATATATATATATATATATATATATGCTATATGCATGATATGTTACAGAAACACGAATTTGCTGAAGAAATTGATTTGCCATCAATCATAAGTGCATCGATCCATTCGGGATTATCGAACTCCACGCTGAATCTGAATAATAGGTAAAAGTACATTGTATTACAGAGAGGGAACCCGATAAGTATCTATACGTTATATATATAAAGTATAAACATAATAATACGATAATATCAATATGATGTATTAATATTATTCGTGTTTAATCTACATAACATTGTTATTAACATTGCAGTGTGTTTTTCTAGATCCACCGTTAAACCAGAATGCAAATCTGTATCGGAAGTCAAATTTGGCATCTTGCGCATTGTAAGTTTCAGATTGTAGATTATTAGCTATAAATATTACGATGTATACACTGATTAATGTATACATTATACTATTATACTATAGTACAGATTTAATATTAGAAAGCAGCTAAATGTCTCTAAATTGAAATTTAATTTTAATACAAATACCTATTCTAGAGGATTGAAAAATTAATATCTTATACCTAACAGGTTTCTTGAAAAACTAATTGGAGCTACATATATTTTCTTTTAGTTAATGTAAAAGATTAAGTCTAAACCTTTAGTTTTTACAACTTTACAAATAAGTTATTAAATACTAAATTTTGCTTTGAAATTAAAAATGTTTCTAGTTATATTCAAATTTGATAATATAACACGTGTTATACAAATACAATCCTGTTAACCAGATCAAAATGTACAATTAATGTACACTTAATACAAAAGGTTTTAATTTTTTTTTATAAACCGTACATAATTTATACATTACAATTTTTATTTTTATTGAATTATCTCCTAAGTTTTAGATTGTGCTGAAGATAAGGGTTAAAATAATTATATTAATTATAGAAATATATATTAAGTAGGTATAGGAAAAGGGTGTATAATAGAACAATGAGAAATATTTTAAAGAAATAAAAAATTAAAATTGTAATTACAGTATCTAATGCAGTACCTAATAGGTTATTTAAGTAACGGCAAGTTAGTTATTTTTAATTGTTAAAAAATTAATTTGATTATCGATATTTATTTTATGTTCAAACAAAAAAATACAAAATAATGGTTCAACTGACTAAAATAATATCATTATTATTAAATCCCTCATTATAAACTATAAAATTAATTGTATTGTTATATTAAAATATTATAACAATCAAATATGAATTCACATACTAGAAACTTATTATTTAAAACATTATTTTCATTCTACAAAGAATTTGTCGAATTATTGAATTCAAATTGTAAAAGACACTAGATAAAATTTTCAAATAAATTAGTTTATTTTATAACTTTGTTACATAAAATATGTAATTGTTAGAATTCGTAACCCTACTATAAAGATACAAAATTTATTATTCTTTGCCACTGAAAAAAATGTTCATATTAATTTAGTATATTGTTGGTATACTAACTTATAAAGCTGAAGCCTGCATTATCGAGTTAAAAAGTTAAAGTTCAGTTAATTTTAACTGAGACGAGTTATTTTTTTTAAGTGGTAACAGATTACATTGTATTCCATAGTATACAATAATTTAACTTAATATCTATCTCTTAAACTCTATCTAGATATAAATATACATTTTAGACTATTTTGCAAAAATATTGTAATTAAAAAAAAAAAAAAAAATATATGATATATTTTAAATAGGATTATTTAAAATAATAAATTGTTTGAGTGTAAGATGTTTTGAATCCCAGAATATTTTGAGGAATAGATTATATAAATTAAAATACGTACCTACATTTGATTGTAGATATTGCCATTAATATAAGAATATGATTTTGGGTAAAAAAACTAAGTAAAAACATTAAGTAAAGTTTATAATATAGAGTAGGTATGAATAAGTATAATTTAAGTCTTGATGTCGAAAAAAGAGAAGTGATGTAATATTTTTGATGCAGTCGTGCAATTAGTGCCAATAACTCAATAATTATCTGTGTTATAATGGTTTATATCAACAACTTGTAATGCAGTCTTAACGAATTTAAAAATAACAGTATGATTATGTTTTATGAAATTAAATCTATTTTATAAGTAAATTAAGAACGTGATATATTAATAAATTAAAGTTATCGTATTATCTCAGACAATGTAGGTACTTACTACTTATGTCGTACAACAATTGAATATAATTAATTACGTAAACATATTATGTACTTGTAATTTTATACTAAGCAATCAATATAATACTTTTTCTTACTTTCCATAACGTTCATCAATAAAATATAATATAAACTATGTATATTATACTGAATTGGTGATAGCTACTTTAATAAATATACATTTCTAATACTAAAAAAAAAAAAATAAGAAAAAAGTACGTTTATTTTCATGTGCATGTATTTTTTCATACTAATTAATTATAAAAACTGACATTTTACTAAAACCAGTCAGTTTTTTAAGTTAGTATCTTGATTGAATAACCCTACTAGGTCTATTACTATATTTTAACACAGAACGATGTTGATTGAATGCATACTATTATGTAATATCAGATATTACGCATATTATGTCTTTCATACAGACATTTTATATTAATAAACGGCATAGTAATTTTATTTTAGATGTTTAAGTTTTTATTTAATTTTGATTAACTTCAAAAGTAAAATTAAAGTCTGATTTATAGTGTCCATAAAATAAAAAAAAATTCAAAGTAACATCTAACCTTAAAATACTTATCTCATAAACCACTTGTCCAAATTTCAATTTTTGTATCTAAATACTCTAAAATAGGAAATTAAAAATGTATGTTGTCATCAAAAATGTAAAAAATTGTAGCAAAAAAATGTTGTAAAAAATTAAGTCAAACGTTTTTGAAAAAACACATTAGCATATTTTGAAATAATGAGTTTTTTTGATGAAAGAATCACCTTATATATTAGAATTAGACAAAAACATCATTATTTATTGAATACTTAAAAAAATAATAATTATATAGCTAATTAATTATTAGTTAAAGATAATTGTATATTATTATAGATATTGTATATGATTTTAATTTTAAAGATATTTAATTCATATAACTTTTGAGTCCTAGACCATTGCTCTATCGAACAATAAATAATTAAGTTAAGCTCGTATTATAGCATGGTTACACAGTTATAATGTTTTAATATTGCAGTTCCGATACGCAGACATTTGGGATATGATATTGATGATAATTGGTACCATAATGTCTTTGGCTACAGGAGCTAGTTTACCCATTCTGGCAATGATTTTCGGCAATATGACAAATACGTTTATCAGACAAACTACAGCGGTAATATCAATTTATAATCTATATTCATCCATAATAATATATTCTCAAATACTTTTAACCAAAATATTAAAACAAATTAATTATTATTGGCAACAATTTTGACCGGAAAAGTCAAAATTCCTATCATTCAAGTAAAAAATAATTCTGACATCTTGATTAATACAATTGACCAAATTTATGAAAATCTCAACACTTAAAAAAATAAAGTGATAAAGTCACAATTTTTTTGTTTATATATATTTTTTATTATTAATAAATAATAATCCGGGGCAGCAACGGTCATTGGAGATTACAAAAAAAAAAAAAAAAAATAATATAAAATGGGCTTTAAATTAAAATAGTAATTTTATTTTTATTTTGCAGCTAAATCCCATCACAGCAACAACATCGGATTATAGCGTCGTTCGTCCGACTCTCTCTAACGAGTAGGTACCTATATCACATTTATGATAAATTGTTTTCTATTTGTATATTTTATTTAGCTTTAATTTTAATTTTTTTTTCGAAGAACAACCACAAAGTTTGATTCCATTCCACCTCTCTCTCCTGAAGAATTTAATAGCTACATGACGCAATTTGCGTTATACTATTTATACATTGGCATTGCGGTATTAATATCTGCATACATACAGGTGTTATAAAATAGAAATACCATATTCGTAAGACAGAATTAACATAGCGTATGTTATTTATACATGTTATAGACTTGGTGCTGGGAGATGGCATGTGAAAGACAAGTGTATAGACTTCGTAATGTGTTTTTCTCGCAGATTATAAGACAAGACATAACTTGGTTCGATACCAATCAGAGCAATGATCTTACATCCAAACTATTCGAGTATGGTGCACATTTGTTATTAACAGTCATTAACTATAATTATTTATATAGAATATAATTAATTACTAATATAAATTAAAAAACAGTGATCTAGAACGAGTTCGGGAAGGTATAAGTAGCAAGTTTAGCATGCTCACGCAGTACGTATCTACATTTATTTCTGGTCTGCTGGTTGGTTTCTACATAAGTACCAAACTAACAGGAATCTTGCTTCTCGTTGGACCTATAATTATAGGAATTATGGGTTTTTTGAGCTTGGTAAGATTATTTAAATGTATATTCACATTCACAGTGAAACTACGTCTAATAGTATGAACACAATATTATGTACGTGAGTATCATCAGTGAAAATTAATTGTTTTCAGAATGCATCCAAAGCTTGTCATAGAGAACAAATAAAATACGCAGAAGCTGGATCGATTGCCGAAGAAGTATTTACTTCCATTAGAACAGTAGCAGCGTTCGGATTAGAAAAACAAGGAATCTCACGGTGTGTACACGTTATATGTATTATATATTTTCTTATATCTATATATTATCCTAATCAAGTCTATATAATAAAGCTTTAAATAAAAAAAAAAAAATTACAGTAAATTCTCACAAAATCTATAGTTTTAATTTAAGAAGTTAATGCTAAAAATATGTTTTTAATATCGTCATTATTTTCAATAAAGGTAATTTAAGGAAATTTGACATCTAGATTTGCATTATAAATATACATACAGCTATTTTTCTGGATCAACTTTCCTAGATCATTTTTGGTGCAGAAAAAAAGCACATGTATACTTACTTTAAATTTAGAATTTATACATCCATACATATTTATTTTGGAATTGAGGACAACACAAATAAATTATAAACATTTCATTGAAATTAGAATATATTTTTCCAACACCTTTTGTTAGTTATTGATAAAATTTAAGTTACCATTCTAACAATCTATTTATGTTATCCAAATCTTAATTAAGCCCCCGAATAAATTAACAAAAATATATTTTATTAAGCCATAAATAATCAATAGAATATAGTTGCTAACGTTGATGTAGGTAAGTAGTTACCAAATATGAACCGGGTTACTTGAAATTTACTACTGGTAAAGTTATACCATAAATTAATATAATACAATTCTTTTTTATGTTTATCTACATTCTACAGGTACGTTGCAGCGTTAGATAAAGGACGTAACATTGCCACAAAAAGGTATAGAGTTTTTTCTATAGGACTTGGTACCGTATTCATGTTGATGTACATAGGTTATGGGATTGCGTTTTACTACGGAGCTAATTTGGTTTCAATCGGTGAAGCTACGCCTGGCACAGTTTTTACCGTAACTTTTACTAACTATTTTAAGAAAATATCTTATTAATATATAACAGCATAATATAATGCGAAATAGGTTTTCTTTAGCGTGATGGCAGGATCATTTTCTATTGGTAGTGCTCTACCATACTTAAATTCTGTTAGCACAGCCATCGGGGTGGCAAGAAATTTGTACGGTATTATTGACAGAGTTCCAAAAATCGATTCTTATTCAAAAAAAGGACTAAAACCGAGAAAAGTTATTGGTAAAATTGAAGTTCGAAATGTAGATTTCAGATATCCATCGAGACCAGCAGTTAAAGTGAGTTAATGCGTGTGAATAATGAATAGAATAATAATCAACAACTATTTTATTATATTAAAAACATATTTCAGGTACTAAATAATTTAAATTTTACTATCAAACCAGGTCAAACAGTTGCATTAGTGGGTTCAAGTGGTGCTGGTAAAAGTACTATTGTAGGTCTACTTTTACGATTCTATGACCCAGAAGCTGGACAAGTAAATAATTCTGTCCATTACCTTGATTTATTTTTATTTCATAAAACTATTACATCAATTTCAGATTTATTTAGATTCTATTAAACTAACCGACCTTAATGTTCATTGGCTACGAGATCAAATCGGGGTTGTATCTCAAGAACCTATTCTTTTCGGAGTGTCAATCGCTGATAATATCCGATATGGCCGAGAAGACATCACACATGATGAACTTATTGAAGCGTCTATTCAAGCTAATGCTCATGATTTTATAAAAGAATTACCAAACGTAACGGATCTTTAAATCATAGGCATTATACCATTCACAAAATAATAACATAAAGTATATATTATTTAGGGCTATAACACATATGTTGGCGACAGAGGTTGTCAACTATCTGGTGGACAAAAGCAACGGATCTCAATAGCAAGGGCATTAGTAAGGGATCCTAAAATACTTTTGTTGGATGAAGCAACGTCAGCTTTAGACTCTCAGAGTGAAGGGATTGTTCAAGATGCATTGGATCGAGTAATGAAAGGTAGAACAACCATAATCGTAGCTCATAGACTCTCGACAATTAAGAATGCGGATGTCATACATGCAATGAAGGTACTTCCATCAATTTAATCAAATAAAACAATGGTAAATGAGTATTTATATTTATTAATTTTTAATTAGGACGGTAAAATTTACGAATCCGGAACACATACTGAATTAATGGATAAAAAAGGTTTATATTATAAGTTAGTGGTGACCCAAACCAATATATGTAACGAGGAAAAAGAAGAAAAAAATTTAAGGTGGTACAATTCGTAAATATAAAGCATATAAAATATAACAACTAATTGTTAAATTTATAATTTAAAGAGAGGAAGATAAGACTGACGATTATGAAAATAGTGAAGAAATACTTGAAGATTGTTTAGAGTGTGAAGAGGAAGATTTGAAAGAAATTGTAAGATTATAGGTTAAACTAATGCTTATTAATTAATCTCTGATGCATATTTCATATCAATAATATACTAATTTCAATCATCAATAACAATAATCAAAACATATCATTTTCAATTGTTTAAAGACTGATATTCCCGAGGAGCTGCAGAAGCTTAACAAAATTAGAAAAATGAGCATCATACAATTTCATAATAATTGTGTGGTAATATTAAAGATACAGTTCATTATTATTTGCTTTTTGTGATGTCGGGATTTATTTACTGTACCATGTTATTGCGGGTGTGTTAATAAAATATACTATTAATGTAAATATATAATCATGCATTTTTTCATAGAAAAAAAATTCCAAATATTGTATGTGGAAATTGATAAAATTTAACTCGCCGGAATGGGCATTTTTGTTGTTCGGTTGTATCGGTTGTATCGTCAACGGCGGTTTAGTTCCTATTTATGCATATTTTTATGGACAAGTGTTTGAGGTGAGAATATAACTAAAATTAAAAATATTTATTACGAAATATATAATACAAAACATTTATGATACGGTCTTAACTAAAATATCGTTTGATATTAGTCTTTAACACTAAAAGGCGAAGAGTTGAAAAGAGAAGCACGGTTTTGGTCTTTTATGTTTGTCCTACTTGGAATAACGGCTGGGTTGACCATAGTATGTCAAGTATGTACTTCAAATTATTATATTTCAGACGGTTTTTTTTTTGTTAAATGATAAATTGAAAATTGTGTTTACAGACGTGGTTACTAACATTCGCTTCGGAGAAGCTAATGATGCGTCTTCGAGCCATGGCATTTACCAATATACTTAGGCAATCCGTTGGTTGGTTCGACAATAAAGACTCGAATCCAGGGTGTCTGACCACAAAATTAGCAAGAGATGCTCCAATAGTGAAAGCGGTCTGCTAAAATTTACTTAAATTTGAAACGTTTTAATTTAAAATGAGTTATTTTTACTATTTTTGTTTTTATGGTTTGTTTATTTAGGCAGGAGGAATGCGTGCCGGTCAAGTGATGTCGGCGGTTGTAACGCTCACTATAGCTATTTGCATAGCACTCATTTTTGGTTGGAAACTGGCTATAGTGCTCAGCCTCTCTGTCCCATTGATAGTAGGTGCTGGATACCAACAACAAATGGGTCTTAGAAAAAACCAACGAAGAGACGCAAAATTTATGGACGAAGCGGGCAGAGTAATAAATAATATACTTTTGTATAATATATCATGTACATTTTAAAACTGAGATAAAAAATGTTTAATTTTTAGATTGCGACTGAAAGTGTGCAGAACGTGCGTACGGTACAATCGTTAGGAAAAGAAGAAAAGTTTGTTGAGCTTTATCATAAAAGCTTAAAAGTCCCAAACAAGTAAAATTAAATCACAACCTTTATAATTATTATAGACTATAAATTGAATTCAATTATTTATTAGAGAAGCAAAAAAACAAGCTTACATATATGCGGCTTTATTTGCTCTGTCACAATCGATTACGTATATACTATATTCAGTCGCTTTCAAGTATGGATCATATTTGGTACTTCATGGGGAAATGACACCTTCCGCCGTATATAGGTACGTTCGTTAAAACTACATTATAATAGACTAATTATTATTATTTATTAATATATTTAATATTATAATTAATTTAATAAATAATATAACATATTATATATAATATAATGATTAATAATAAATAATAGTTAATATAATAATTGCTATTTACAGAGTTTTTTTCGCACTGTCATTTTCCGCTCATTCCGTCGGTCATACGATGGCTTTCTTACAAGATTATGCAAAAGCGAAACATTCTGCCTCCCTAATATTCCAACTAATTGAAAAACCAACGGAAATTGATAGTCAATCGAACGATGGAGACAAACCGGTATTTTGTATTATTATTTTTTTTTTAATACAACTAAATATATACATACATATATATACAATTATGCCATACGCTTATTTATAAATAATCTTTTTTTAGGAAATAATAGGCAAAATAGCTTTTAAAGGCGTTAGTTTTTCATATCCATCTAGGAAAACGAAGAAAGTATTAAACAACATGGATTTCACTGTAGAACCAGGAAAAACATTAGCATTAGTCGGTGAATCAGGTTGTGGAAAAAGTACGGTTATTTCACTTCTTGAGAGATTTTATAATCCTTCTTTCGGTGTGATCGTGAGTTTTATTATTACCTGTCACGATAAAAATAATATAACTGTTTAACAATAATTCAAACTTTTATTAATTTCAACATTTAGGAAGTAGATGGTATTGACATCCGGAAAATAAACATCAAACATTTGCGAAATAACATTGGCCTAGTTACTCAGGAACCTATATTGTTTGACTGTACTATCAAAGAAAATATCAGTTATGGTGTATCTAGTAATGACGTACCATTTGATGCAATAGTTGAAGCTTCGAAAAAAGCAAACGCGCACAACTTCATAATGAGTTTACCACAAGTATAATATAAAATACATTTGTTGAATTTAATGTCTCTGTAATTATAGTAATTACATAATAAAATATGAAATTTGTAGGGTTACGACACAATAGCTGGTGACAGAGGTACACAGCTGTCTGGTGGTCAAAAACAAAGAATTGCTATAGCTAGAGCATTAGTAAGAAATCCTAAGATACTTTTATTGGACGAAGCTACTTCAGCATTGGACACAGAAAGTGAAAAAGTAAGCTATTTATGCAAAATTAATTTATTATTTATAAATTATAATTCAACTAAATATGTGAAGTTATACTCATCGTATTTTTTTTTTTACATATTTTGCCTTAAAAATTAAGTGATAATATTTTTTATATTTTTCGTATTAAGTTCTTCGCTAGCATTTAGTGATATGTTTTTCTTAAAAATTTTAAATTTTAGTGCTTAATTTAAAATGATTAAATTCTCTAAAGATGACAGTAATTATAATTATTTAAAATAATATCTTAACACAGCAATTATGGTATTTGATTTTTAGATTGTTCAAGAAGCTTTAGATGAAGCAAGGAAAGGTAGGACATGTATTACAATCGCCCATAGGTTGTCAACAATCCAATCAGCAGATTACATTGCTGTTGTTTGGCGAGGGCAAATCACTGAACTTGGTTCTCACGAAGAATTACAAAAATTAAAAGGATGTTACTATGAATTAGTCAAACGACAACAGTTGTAACAAAAAAAAACGTACAATATTTATAATATTTATAATTTAAAATTATTTATGTAAAATTGTTCATATTTTTAAATCATCTCTACATCATATTATTTAATTGTATATTATAATATATAAAAATACATAATATAATGTTTATATTATAAAAAAATATTTATTAAACAGCAGACTTAATTATATTATCTAGATTAACAACATCTAATAATATATTTTGAATTTTGGAAAACTTGTGTTTTGTTTTGTTATGTGCATACTTTTATCCGTGTATGTTTTTTTTTTTTTTTTTTAAATAACAAATCGTTTATTTTTTACACCAAATGTCATCATAAAACGTTTACTATGCCAAAATAATTTATTCTTTGCAAATTTCAATCAGATTTTATTTATAATCCATTAATCTCGGTAAAAATGATTGACACGAAAAACATACTAAATCATATAGCCTTGTCTAATGTACATAATAGAAGTAGATGGATCCATACTACATAATTTTTTTGTAATTTAGTTCTTTGCTCATAACTTCTTAATGATAATTATTATTATTAATTTATAATCGTAAAAATTAAGCATTTATCTGATTATTTGATTTACTAATATAAGTTTTAATTTTTAAACAAACTGATTAGGCAACGGTCTAGTTGTAAAATATTAATAAGTACATTTTTTAAAAATTAGGTACATAATTGATACATATACATAATCTTAAGGTTTTACATAATTTCAGTTTTAAGACGGTATGTTTAATTTAATAAGCGTATGTTCTATGTTTTTTTTAAACATTTTTTTTTTTTATAATAGGAAATTCATAACTGCAAAGGTTAAAGACTTGAAATTTTAACCGAATATATTTTATAAAAATATATTCTATACATACTAAGATTTTCAAAATCTTTTTGTTATTCCTATATCAAGCATTTTTTTAACCCTTTGACCTTTTTGATGAAATTGGATACTTAGATAACAAATTACTACGATTTAAGTAAGAATTTATATTTTTTTTTGGAATTCGAAAAATATTGTTTGTGAGAACTAGGAAATTTTTTACCATTACGTATTTACTTATAATACTATATATTGTATAATTATTTACTTTAAATCATAATTAAATTATCAATAAATGTTGATTGATAATTTTAAGATATTAATAATTTTCATATTATTATACCTATTCATATCACTCTAAGTCAGTTGAAATTATATAAAAAATATAATATTATATAATTTAGCAACGTAGGTAATATACATATGCAATGTCTTTAGTAAAAAATAATCTAACTTATATTATTATAATCATTAAAAGTAGACAGTATTATGGTAATATAAAAACGTAATGTACAATAAAATATCCTTTGAAATTTATATAATAGCATATCATTACATTTAAAATCCACAATATAGTAGAACAATTTTTCTGGTTATTTTTTTCAATAATAGGTAATATTTAAAACAAAAATATTCTATTCTTTATTGAAATAACTATATATATAAAATTAAATATCTGCGCGTACTAAACGAACATATTATTTCAATAGATCTTATTTATGATTTGGAAAGTATGATAATTATATTATTATAATAAATAATAAAATAAACAATTTATACTAGATCATGAATTGTATTTATTATGTCTTATTAAATGTAAGTTTTACTGAAAGTCTTCAATATATTATTTTATTTGGCGTAGAAAATGAAATAATGATGTTAACTCAATACATATATAATATATATACAGACATATATATAGGTATGTATAATTTTATATTATGCCGAGTAAAGAAATTCGTTATAATATTATACGTGTTTGATTGCAATATTTGAATTATGTTTTACGTCATACTGTAGCGTTGCTATAGCTAAAATGTCGGTGTCCGTTTGTCATCGCATTGATCCAACAAATACCTATTTTGGTACACCAAACGCGACTCGGTACTTGTTACATTATAATACATTTGCATTTTGTAAAGCTACTGTAAATATAATATAGTACTATAGCAGCCTTCGTGTTACGTTAAACGATGAGTAAATTCCAGGAAAATATTAAACACTTGATCCCAAGACCAAAAACACCTGTCGTCAAACCACCGATGTACCGCTCAATTTACACGGAGTCTGTAAGGAGGACATATAAGTCAAACAATAACCTTCATAAAACTATGGGCTATGCTGAAGTTGAACTCGATCCACCGTCGCAATTTCTAAAAAAACACACCAGAAAAGAGATGAGACCATTTGTCGGTAATGTAAAAAATAAACTGCTATTGCTGGTACTATATTATTATCATTTATCTGGGTTGTCTTGTAAATTAAATGCTTTTGTACGTCTTTTTTATATTTCTTAGAATGTTAGATGAAAGAATCTAGATGGATAGAAAAATAAACAAAACAGAGGTTGTGCATATAATATGAATAATAAAAAATTGAAATTAACACTAACATTATAATAAAAATTTAATAAGTGGAGGTTGAACCATGAAAATAATTAGAATTAGTGATATTTTCAAATTTTTAATACTATTGAGTCACCAATGTTTTGAAATACTGACGTTTTAGAATAATAGGTACTTTTCAATTATGTATTTTAAATTTATTTTAACCAAGTAATTTTTTAGAAATAAATAAAACCAAATGCTGTGCTAGAAAATCAATTCAAAGACCGTGCGACGGCGCAACGACAAATGCTTCTAAAAAACTACCAACAAAAACGAGGAAAAACATTAGACAAACTAACATCATTGATGTTATAAGGAGGGTGCCACCATTGCCAAAGCATCGGGTCCAGGACACAAGAAATGGACACATAATTGTTTTGAACGAAGCCGGTTTGGAGCCCACATATGTGTCTAAGAAGGTGTGTTGTTTTATTATAAAATATAGTTACTTATAATACTGTGTATACTGTATATATATAATTTTTGAATACATAAAATGTTTGATCTAAACAAATAATACTTTAGAGGAGCTTTCAAATCCTCCCAAATATAAAACTAGATTTACAGTAGTTGGTAGTTACTTCTATATAATTTTAAATATCATTAATAAGGTGTATTTTATTACTGGAAATAACAAAGTTTATAAAAAAAATATAGATGTTAACTAATTCAGTCTAGCTAAAGCCCATAATAAATTTAGAAGCTCCCTCCGCTTTTAAAATAATATCAGATTTCTATAATATATTCATATAATTAAGAAGTTATAGGATATATATGATCATGATCATTTTTATTGAAATAGTGCTTAATTTCGAGCACAGATGACTTTATTCTATAAACAAATGTACGTTATAATATTTTTATACTTATCGTCACCGTAGTGAAACAATTTTAAAATGTTTGATAACAATTATGTATTTTAAGAACTATGGAAAAACACCGTCATACATCGTTAAAATGTACAAGGAAAAAGAAATGGCACAACTGATGGAAACTGAGCGAAAGCGAGCTGTAAAACCGTCGTTGCGTTATTTGCCCGAAGACGAACGTAACGAATTATTGAACGTAAGAGCTCGACCAATTTATTTTAAATACTTACCTAATTTTTATTTTATTTTCTCTACCTCTGTTTTTTTTTATTCCCATTAAATGTGTGCGTTTGTATAACAAATTAGACTGTTTTCATTGACCGTTATATATATATTTTTCACTCAGGGATTGAAGACTAATTGGGCTGAACTTCACAAGGAATTTTTACTGTTGCCAATGCTCACTGACACGGTACCAAAAATGAAAAGGAAAACCATGTTGGAAAAGCAACTGAATAACTTAGAGAAAGACATCGACCTGTTAGAGAGAAACCCTTCTATTTATGTGTGTCAAGACATATAATAGGTCTATTAAAACTTTCAGAATATTCTACAGTCTAAAAATAAATACCACAATTAAATATTATTTATCATTCTTATATTATCAGATTATGGTATTAACAGTATGGTAGGTATAACATTATGAATTATGATCTAACCTTTTTTTAATATTTTGTTTTCAAATCGCAATTTTTTGATGATGATGAATATAAATCATACTGATAGAGTTATATATTTTTCATTTCTTATAGCAATTACTTCTGAAATAATATTGATAATCTAATATATGTTTTTTATTTAAAGTCTTTAAGTTAATTTTCTGATTAAATAAGGAACCCATAAGATTAATCATAGATATTACCTATGATAATAAATAAATGTATTATACTACCAACTGAATTGTATGCACTTTTAAAATGGAGATTATCTAGTTTTTATTTACTCTTTAAATTATATAATTCAAAAAGACATTGAAATTAAATCCAATGATATTTTAAATGTACTCAAAATAGTATTCTGATCTCAATTATTGGTACAAAAATAGTAAAATTGTTGTTAAAAGCTATGGTACTTACACTATTTATAATTAAAAATTTAAGTATCGTTTTTAATTTAAAAAATATACGGTGGATAAAATCAATAATTTGAAAAAAAATATATGTTTAATTAAATAAGTAGATAATAAGTTTGAATTGTTTCTAATTCTATTACAAAAACAATTTATATTTTATTATTTTTAATATTCGTTGATATTTATAGAACTGCAAATTATACTTATCAAGTAAAAGTTATTTATTTATTTTTCGTCATTGCCTTAAAAATGACACACTTATTATATTATGTATAATATAAGTTTATTGTAGTAAAGCTTACAACACATTTATCTATATAATTTTTTTCTAATTTAAAAAGAATAAGTGAGTGAATAACTAGTGAATGATACTAATACTAGGTATGAATAATATAGTAAATAAAAGTTATTTTAATCTTTATATGGGTATAATTATTTTATGAATACGCATTGACATATTAATGTTATAAAAATGATGGTAAATGTAATTTTCACTGATATTGTAAAAAGTGTTTAATACTTTTAACCATAACGTTACAGTTGTATAGTACCTATATAGGTACTTTTTATCAGCAGACAAACTTAGTACTTATAGAAGAATTGTTATGGTCATAGTTTCGGTCATACTTGTTCACCTACTGTGTACCTAACCTAAGGTCTAAGTTTACGGTTTCTTTAAGTGTTTCCCACCTGCAAGTTATCTAACACCGATATTAGTCAATGATTTAATAAATTCTTTGTGTTAAATGTCTTTATTAATTACTCTAAGTTCGATCACTAGGATAATGCTTTCTTAGAATTATTGATCAATACATGTACCTAAATAAACCACCATCTTAACTGTATAGGTCCATTTTTAACGTGCTTAGAATACCAACACTTGAGGTCCGTATGGAATATGTAAAATACGAGTTAGTATACCTCTAGTAGTTAAGTATAGTATAATTTTCATAGTTTAGAACCACTTCTTTCATCCGTTTGTCCAATTTCTCGTATACTTTTTTTTTTGTCTGGAAGTTCACCTAATATGTGTTTTTCAATTTTTGCTTCTTGAAAACCTACCTAATTAATACTAACCTAATAATATAACTAATAATCTATACTGAAAATTAATAAATGGGATTATATGAAATGTAATCACTTATTTTGCTTAGATTACACTTATATTTAATAGTTAAAAAATTAAAATACTTTTTATTAGATAAAATTTTTAAAATTTATTTTGACACATGAACTTAATTAATTTTTAGTATGAATTAAATAGTAAAGAGTTAAGATTACCTAATGAATTTAAAATAATTTGATATCAGGAATTATTTTAACGAAGGATATTTTTATGCACGGGTGAACCGTGAACTTCCAATAAAGTATTATTAATACCTAAAATGTATACATTTAATTAATTACCGTTCTAACTATAATAATACATGCTTTGTATCTACGATCAATGTCTAAATTTTTTATTTGTTTAACATGTTTTAATCCACTTATTTTCAATTTATATTTTTGTCTATATAATATTAATTTTCTTTAAAATTTTATGATTGTTATAATTTATCTTTTCTTATGTTAATTTTTATTAAAACTTACTATTTTAAATAAATATCCAAATTTTTTTTTCCACTATTTTTGTATGTTTTTTGATTTCAAACGTTTTATTAAAATATCTGAAGTTTTTTCAGCTATTGAATTTAATTTTTGTATTTATGTAATAGTAGAATGATTTAATTTTGATGGAATTGTTTCGATATCAAAAATGTAGTATGTTCATGTATGATCGGTTCACTTTTCACCCTATGCAACTTATATCCATTATCACCTGATTTCGCCTTTCTGTTTGTTTCTAATTCATCAGCCTATAAGCTGCACTCTCTTTTGGATTATTAAAGCTAATAATTAAACCTAGTAAAATTACTTTTGACGTTAAATACATGCTATTATCAGATTTTAGTATTAATTCTAATTAAAATTATGTTGTTGATTTAACGTTTGCATTTTTGGATGGTGTAACAATTAACAATTTTGTTGCTCGAAATGCAGAAACTAATATTTATTATATTTACACTGTCTTTAAATCAGCATAGGTCCTATATAATCGATACAATTCTCGAGAAGAAAACACCATATTTTATGATTTTTATTTTATTGTAACATGCTAACCGGTGGTCTTTATTTGGTTTATGTTGTTGATATATATTCTACAAGAAAGTACATAATTTTGTATATTCTTTTGCATAGTACGCTAAGAATATCACAATATTATTTTATTAAATACTTTATAAACAACTAAATGCACACCAGACACACCATTCAATTACTTCGTTGACTAAATTCACTGGTATAATTCTATCATCAATTTTAGGCTTTAGCGTACATTTATAAATATCTTTATACAGCTGATTATAATGTACGACTTTGCCTTCCTAACACATTTTATTAATTATTTCTGATGACTCGGAATCTTTAATTGCTCCAGTTATAGTTAATAAGAAATTGTCTCGCGTTTGCAACAAATTAACGTTAATAGGTTTAACCAACGATATATTATTATGCTGTGGTGGCGTGAATATTGAAATTTTTATGTCAATTTCTGTGTCACGAAAAATAATAGGTATTTTTATGCAAAATAAAATAGTTAATACTAAAATGTTATTTAGAATTCGGAATATCCCGTATGTATTTTAATTTTAATTATAAATATCGAGGGATTTTTTTATACGTTACTGGATATTAATTTAAAAATCAAAACCATATTATTATTAGTGATTAACTGGAGATGTTTTTATCTATGTTTCAAGTCATTGCGGCGTCGATATGGATAAAATTGTGTTGGCAATATTCATACTTGATTATGCATATAATATTATACATACTTACGTGCTTATATTATGTTCAAGAGCTTCAAAATGTCAACACGGCAATAATGCTGAGAAGGCGAAACCTGTGCAATGAAAATCTGTTCAAAAGATAGGCATATAGTCAGTCACATACACTATTCACAGATACAAGTGCTTATAACGTGTATTTATTGTATTGTACCTATATTGATCATTTCATTATGATCATACACGCAACATTACGTGTTAAAAAGGAAAATATTGAAAACTCATTTGTAATGTTTTATGAACTAATAAAATTTAATACATTTTCAGAGATTCAAGTTACATAGAATTATTATATAAAGTAATGTAATTATATATTAATGATGACAAACATATTATGCATCTATGTGTATGTATTATATATTATTATCTGTTATGAATTAATAGTAATGACTATATTATAGTTGATGAGTTTTACAAACAGAACTATGAAAAAAAAAAATAGAAAAATTTAATATAATGTATTATTTAGTTATAGTTATTTTAATAATTATAATATTTTTTTTATTAGACGACTAATACACATTAATGTCAAAAATTAAAATAAAATTTACTTTTTAAAATGCTTACTATCGGATTCAATTCCATTTCTACAGTACATATTTATAGGTTTAGGGTATATAGGGTGCGGTATATACCCGGTAAAATGGCACGCGCACATTTTTCCAAACAACGAAATAGATGAGGTGATGCTTCAGATGATCGTTATTATAAGTAACATAATGACATACTATTGTGATTGGCTACATTTGTTTATTAATAATAATTATTAAGTAATATCGTAATGTTATGCAGTGGAATATTATATATAGTAACTAATCTAGTATTATAGATACCTAACGACAATATGAGTTTTTTTTTTATAATACCTAAATTATACATAATAATATTCTTTAGCTATGTCGGTATAATGTCGATCTATATGAACATTATATAATGTATTATATTATTTTTATTGTTATCATTATGTAAGTGTGTTTGGGTGTGCGTGTGTGTGCGCGCTTCCAGAGTCGGCGTCTACTCCAAATTGGCCACTGGCATCTTGCTGGGGCGTTTCAAGAAGCTATTAAAATTAGTGCGATCGATCTCGTCAAAGTTCTTCTTGACAAATCGATCGAAATTGGTGCGGTCGATTTCGTCAAAGTTTCTTTTTTGGCCTCCGAAAGATACGCCACTGAAAAAATACACATAGGTAATCAATATGGAGTGAATGATACATATTCCATACAAACAATTATGAAGCCTGAAGAATATTATGAAATGTGTGGGACTTTTTAATGATTAGAAATGGTATATATTATAAAGCAGCGGCTCTCAAATAGTGTTGCCGTAGAATTACAATTATTTCTGGTTTTTATTGTTTTTTTTTTAATATTTATTATGTTTAGTCATGTTATAACTTAGGGAAGAACGCCCTGAAAAAACCTTAGTTCCACAAAAAAATTTGAGAACCACTACTATATACTATGTACTATAAAGCTGGAATAAAATACTTGAGCAAAATTCCTAACCATATCGAACAATATTTTTAGTAGAATATATTACATATATATGATATATATTATACACATATTACACATAAATTATTTATATAGATATGAT
The DNA here is from genome assembly GCF_020184175.1 of Aphis gossypii. NCBI lineage: Eukaryota > Metazoa > Arthropoda > Insecta > Hemiptera > Aphididae > Aphis > Aphis gossypii. Next base: position 25,618,096 of record NC_065531.1, read on the forward strand.
CACTATACTATTTTGTGTTCTCACAAGACAAATATTATAAGGTTTTATATAATATTATATACCTACTATAGTATAAGAATACAAGATAGTCGTATTCTCTGCGCAGAGGCCAGAAGCTACGTAAAAACAAAACCAATTAAGTATAATTTCTTTACACTCTTCCATTTAAAAATGTTTCTGTTTCATATTATACAAGTAACTATAAAAAAAAAAAATCCCTAAATAATTAACAGAAAAAGCAAGTTTTTGCGCTAAAAATATCATTCCCAAATCATGTCTTTTATCTAATTATGTTTAAATGTGTAAGTGCATAAATAATTAAGTCATGAGATGGTTACCATTTAGAAAAACCATCGAATTATCGCCTAATGCTGATAAAAACCACATATCTAGTTATATAGTAGTAGAAAACTAATCGGGAAAGTGCTGATCGCAAAAAAAAAATAAAATACGAAATGTTCAAAGAAAAGTCATGGTTTCAGATCATTTCTTGTTATTGTATTTTTGCAACAAAACGCTGAGAAATTATTGTCTGCATTCAACAAAATACTCAATACTCAGTATCAATAGGCTAAAGGCTATTTAATAAATAACACTGTAATATGATCAAACATTATTGTGCGGTAAAATATAACAACATGTATGATTCAGATATGGTATATGTAAATCTATAAGAAACACAGATACCTAAATTTAAAATTAAATTGTATACGTATATTACCTACGTATAATATTTATATAATTTTTACTAACAATCAATAATCGATTATAATATGATATTTATACAGAATATCTATGTCTCTTGATGAGCGACCCTTGACGTATGTCAAAGTACAGATACTGTAGTAGAAGAAAGAAAGAAATAATATAAAAATAAAAAAGATCCAATTTGGAAAAAACAGTTTGTTTCCCTGAGATATAGTCTAGTTCGTTTATTAATAGTCTAATTTCAGACATTATCACGGTTAATTATAAAGGTTTATAAATAACACACTATTATTATGCGTTTTAATAAATTTAATAAAATTCATACTCAAACTATGGTATGTGAAATATCTCCCTACGGCACTGTAGGTACAGGAAAAATTATCTGAACTCCTCCTCTCATGAAAATTACCAAATACACACCACAGCCACCCTTCAATATTTATAAAATACATTACCTGAGTGAGTCAAATCTTTTGTTCTGGCCAAAACCTATGCCGTCCAAAGAATTTATATGACGGGTTTGCCTAGCGAAGTATTCAACGCGGTCTCTCAACATCTCCAAGTCTCTAAGAAGATTTTCTCCTTCTGTAAAAAAAAAAAATTATCAAAATCATAGTAGGTAATTATCTAATAAAATGAAAACGTTAACATCTTAACCATTTTCAATGTGTCTGCGCCACCTCATGGGAATTAGGACTATTTGTTGATAGTTCATATAAATTTATATGTTATTATTAGTCATATAAATATAGAACTCAGAAGTATAGAGCCTAAAGATCTTCATTAAATCAATAATAGTATGGACGGCTGAAATTTGACTTTGTTACGTAATACTATACACAAGAAATTGCAAATTAAGATATAACAGTATAATAGAATATATTATTGCAAAACGATGGGTCATGATGTATGGGACTAATGAAAAAGAGAATTGAAAGAGAATGACACAAAGACCAATAAATAAATATGAAGGCAACAGATTAAAAATGTTAAACAGTTTTATTGTAGATAGTATTTTGGTATAAGTGACTCGTATGTATATAATACTCGAATTTCGTATGTATATTATAAACGAGGTGGATTACTATTATATAAACATTAAGCATACCTATATAATATATAAATAATGTAGTCGAATTAAAATAATATCGATTAGAACTGTACAGTAGTGGTTTTGAGCAAACTACTAAATCCTAATTATTATTCGAAACATTTGTTAGGTATCTATACAAAATTATAATCATCTTTAAGTAAAATTCAAAACAAAATATTATTAATTCATAAATTAATTAAAAATGTTATAGAAGATTAATATTTTCTATATTATGGTTTCAAATTTATTAGTTATCACTTTGAAAAAGTTAAAAAAAAAAGTAAAATATAATATATAGTTGTAATCTATAATAATATATACATATTGCATATTATTGGTAGGTATACATATAATGAGACCTTCTTTTTGAGTTTTAAAATAATATTTAACTACCTAACAAAAATCAAATAAATTATGAAAGTAATATCTTTATAATTAAATATTGAAAATATATTCTTTTATACTAATTGATTCCTAAAAAAAGTCATTACGTTACATTTAGTCGTGCAAACTTGATATGTTGCATACTCATATTAGCTTGAAAACACATCTAAGTTTATTTTCATATTTTTTATCTATAAATATTATTTTTATGATTCATAATATTTTAGATTAAATTATTATTATTATTATAATTTATGGACTTACGGACTCGTGGTTAACCTAAGGGAGCAACTTAAAAACCTTTAACAAACAGGAGATTTGCATTTACTGTGCAGAAACTATAATGCAATATAAAAAAAAAAAAATGTACAACCAACTTTAATTGAATATTTGCTAGAAGTTTTAGAAGTTTACTTAATAAAAAAAATGTATTATTTGTATAAATATATGTTTTAAACATCATATTCAATATTGTATATTGTATACATACACAAAGTTTTTTTTTTTGTAAAATAATTCATCATATTTCAGCATAATATAGAAAATATTAAGTGAGAATCAATTTAGTTTTATAAATACCAGAAATACAATTTATTTATTAATTTATTTTAATAACTGTTATACCACAGTTATACCTAAAAATTATGATTTATAATTTTCTAATATAATTAGCTCTTAAACTTAAATAATTTTAACATAATCTGTACCTAGTTGCTGTAAAAAACTATAGAAATAATTGCATTTATCTGATTGATTTCTAGCGATCTTCATGAAACATACAATACCGTGTAATAATATTAATTATACCTACACTATAGTAGCACAGATATATTATATTTGTCTAATGGGATGGCCGTAAATGCAAAAGCTTGTTATTTTAGCTATACATGCTAATCATTGTGGACAAAAATAAAACCACCGGCGTATTCGTTTCGAGTGTAATATACTATAATATATATATTTTGTTGTATATATAGAAAGGTATAGTGTATGTGCATTATATTGGATATCAACGAACCCGTGTGAACACAATTTGAAGGAAATAATGGGGGAGACACGCACATATACGAGAAACTATTTGTAATAATAATGATAAAATCGATTAAAATTCCTGTATATTTTATACGCAACGAATTCGGAAAAAATGTTGAAAAAAAAAACGAAAATAATATAAGAAAGCACGATAATATCTTTCTGCTCACCTAGAATATAATTAATAGTACATATCATAAAATGTGTATGCTTACTACTAAAATCAAATTTCCGTCATCCTAAACACACAATACGAATGAGCGTGGGCCAAATTTTAATAGTAACAATAGTCAATAATATATTAATATATAATATTATATCAATGATAATATAGTGTTTACTTGTCTGTCGGATTCGCTGCGAGACCTTTGCATGCTGGCCAGATGACGAATCCGAAAAACCAGCACTTGTGTCGGCTACCGTCTTCCCGATGTTCAGTCATAATATACTCATAATATATTATCGTAAAATAATATATATATGTAGTGTAGTGTCCGAGTGCAGTTTATCTTATGTATTAATATATCAAACCAATATACCTAATATTAAAAAGAAGAATTCATACGCATGCGTCTCATGCTACATTAACAATATAATTTCGTGCAAATATATACTTAAGTATGTGCCTTATTACTAAAGTGCATTACGTATTTAATATATAATAATACTTACAACAAATTGTGGTTAATCGCCACTACTGCACCGAGTACCTATAATAAGTCTCATAATCATAGTGTACTATACGAAAAATTATAAGTGTCTTAACCAAAAGCGTTTGAGGGATAGAGCCATTGAGTGCACGTCATCACCATTACACTCTTAATTTGTTTATTATATAGGTCACTCTTATCTTTTACAATCTACCATATTATATTGTGTATAGTGTATTTCTTGTTTCTTTCTATTTAGAGCTGTGAGCGATTATTTTTGAAATATTTTCAACAATATTCGTACATCTTATTATCGCTGGTGTTTTGAAAAAATATATAAATCATTTCCCCCGAATCTTAAATTTATGAAAATGGTAGATATGTTTTACTGATTTTGTATTAGAAAATTTAGAACAACTAAACAACTAATTTATAACTACCCGTGTCCTAATATTATGCGATGATTTATGTGAGTTATATACAACGAATTTAGAATATAATCAGAATATGAAGAATTAAAAAAAATATATTTACTTGCATGATATAGAATAGCAAGTAATTAAGTTATAGAGCAAACCACTAACATTTTTTAAAGTTTATAATTTTTAATATTTATGTACTACCTATATTGAATTTAAGACCCAGCGAAATAAGTATAATAACAATCTATTATTATTAGAAATAACTTTCATTTCCTGTCAACCAATTTACTAATTTATAAAGGTGTCAGGACTATACTGAGATCGGGTATGATAACTTTTTCGCTCCTTTCCCCCACAACCAGCTGTATTATTTATACTCAATCTACGAGACGTTAGTACAGAGTTTGGCTTTCACCGTGAAACTTTTTTCCCCTCAAAAAAAAAAAGGCTCACTGCCTGCCTATACATTTTTCATTGTCATTAATGCAATAATAATTAAAGCGGAAGCGGAGAAATATACGAAAATATTTTTGAAACGATCTGAACGACATTTGACACGATACTGCGCAGTGATGGACGTTATTGCTAGGAATGTAATCCGCTATGACTGTATTAAAAACAATAACATTTTACTGTTACTATATTGCCATGAACACTAAATTTTGTCCTTCATGAAATTTTAAACTATTATTGCGTTGTGTGTATTATATATATTATGTAGTATAGGATACAGGTACACAATTCAGAATATTATATGAGAGTGTGACAATTGGTTTTGTAGACTGTTTTGTAACATTTTATTATGATTATATTTTTATTTCGTTATAATAATAATTTTAAATCATCGCAAACGTTTAAAATTGATGGATTCAATTTCGCAAAACTATAACAAAAAAAAAACCATGTGTGAATTTCCTATTTGAAAAATTCGTAATCCATATTTTATTTCAAGCGGCGTCATTTTTGCTGTATTCTTATAAAAAATATATTTTTGTCCAATATTCAAAAAGATATAAACCTAATAAATATTATATAGTTGAATATGTTAGGATCTCATCGAGGCCACCAGAAAAATATATCTTATAAATGATTCAAATTTTGGTTTGTTAATTTTTTTGACTAAATAGTTCTAAAACGATAGCCAATAAATATTAGACTTATTACATAATTTTAAAAATGTAATAATATGATTCTTATATATAATGATGTGTTAATAGCTGGACCATTAGTTACTGTGTTCGTATTTATTTTATTTTTATTATTTTATAGAAAAATAGAGGTTTGATTAAAATATATTTTGTACACTTGATGAATTAAATTTGTTATATATTTTTTTATTCGTGTGTAAGTACCGCTAGTAAATTAAAAAAAAAAATAATAATAATATTAGCAAGTAGTTTATGGTTCTTATTATTGTTATTATTTATAATATTATTCGTGATTGCTTTCACTATCTGACTTAAATTTAATTTATAGATTGTTGTTTGTATTATTAATAGCATTATAAACGAAGAAAAACGTTTTTATGAAAAAAAAGCTTGTCTGTTCGAGTGTACCTTATAAGTTTTCATTGAGTTTCAAGTCATTGTTAATTGTGATAGATGTGTTAAATTTGAATTCAATGATAAATCAATAATCATTATAAATATAAAACGATTCTAAATTTGTATTACTATTATTAATACGGTATTAGATTATTTTTCAATACAGACGTTTATATAAAATTACTTAGGTAAACGAATTTCTGACTATAATAGCTTAAAATTAGTCTAAGTATTTAGAAAATGTCTTTGTGTACTTATTATTGATTATATAAGAAATAATGGAATGTTTACGATTAATAGTTTTAAAACAAATAACTCAAATTGTTTAAATATCATATTTCGATCAAATTTGAACATTGAGCGCCTCATGTATAGGTATTTTAAATATTCTTTAAGATAAACGTAGTTATGAGAAATTTTATACTGAATGTTTGAACTTTTGATTTTATAACAATAATACTGTATATCAATACATTTTTCATTTGATCTCCCAAAGTACCAATTAGATAAAATTTTCCACTAGGAACCACCCTCAAAGTTGAAGATTTATTTTTCTTTAAAAGTATTGCCAGATACACAAATAATAACAAAAAAATTAGGATAAAACAAATACACGGAATTATATAAAAAAAAACAAGAATAAATATATTCTTCGTAAAGGTTAACTTAAAATACTTTTTTTATTTTTCTATTTAATAATGTAAGTGTTTAATTATTATTTAAATGTGTTTTATATACTGATAATAATCGATAAAATATTATTTTTTCAGATATAAATCCGATTCGATGTATAATCATTATTCATTATTATAATTGTATACATATCTAACACCATTGATTATAAATATTTATTTCACCTTTAATAATCAATGTTTATACATAATTTACGAATAACAATATTATGACGAGAATATTTATAGTTTAATAAAACTGTCGATTTGTTTACACCTAAACGATGGTAGTTTTTTTATTCTTTTATGAATAATTTTCAATATAAAAGATTACGTGATAGCATTATTAAAACATCTTTACAGGGATTTACTCAAACAGCGTACCTATACAAAAACGTTCGAAAATAAATAAAAATATAAAAATGTATAAAGTACACACGAAAATATGAACAGATACGAATGACTTTTCCGGTGGCCTCTTTATAATAAATAAACACGTAGATTATTTTATTCATTTTTTTTCAGCATTCAATAACTTTATTATAATATATTTTAATACCACATTTTCTATCGCATAATAATGTTATATTCTATTTACGATCGATGCCGTCGTACCCATAAGTATAGATTTGGTTTATATAGTTGATTAATATACATGGTTAAAATACATACAGTTAGGTACCAATATATATATATCTACGATAATTAAAAATCAGAGTTTTGCAGCCGAATCATAATGTTAATATTGTAATAATGATTTTGAGCTTTAGATGCTAGATGTATCTGGGTATATGAAGTATACCTATTCGGACGTTCAATTATTATTAATCATTTAAAATTATTATTCAAATTTGTAAAATGGAAAAATTTATCGTGTTTCGGGTCAACCGGAATGTTAACCTGAGTAGGTTTTGGTTGTATCGAATGTTTTTGGAAAAAAGGGATTTGATTTTTAAAATGTCCTATATTATAAGCGTGTTATTACGGATTCGGGCTATAATTCGGATACAAGCCTTATGTTAAAAAATATTGTTTAATCGCGTGTTCATGCTAGGACGACGACGACGAGGAAAAACGACAATAGTTAAAAGGCCGAGGCTTCTGCCGACAAACCGCAGCTCAGACAGTCATCGTTCAGGTAGTACTCGTCGCCGACATTCGAGTAATAGGCGTCGCGGTCGTCGTCGCTGTCGATTTCGGACCACCGGGCCAGTGTCAACGGATACTTGAGAGTCTGCTGTTGCTTTTGTTGACGAGCCGACCGCATCTGTCCGCGGACGGACAGCGGACCACCCGCGACCACGGCGAGACCACCGCCGCTTAACCGATCCGAACGTTTGGCCGCCATGACGTGACCACCGTTCAACCGGTCCAGACTGTCCCGTTTGGCCGCCATCACGTGGCCGCCGTTCAACCGGTCCAGACTGTCCCGTTTGGCCGCCATCACGTGGCCACCGTTCAACCGGTCCAGACTGTCTCGTTTGGCCGCCATCACGTGGCCGCCGTTCAACCGGTCCAGACTGTCCCGTTTGGCCGCCATGGTGTGACCGCCGTTCAACCGGTCCAGACTACTCCGTTTGGCAGTCATGAGATGGCCTACGCCCAACCGGTCCAAACTGTCCCGTTTGGCCGCCATAGTGTGACCGCCGTTCAACCGGTCCAAACTGTCCCGTTTGGCCGCCATAGTGTGACCGCCGTTCAACCGGTCCAGGCTGTCCCGTTTGGCCGCCATCACGTGACCGCCGTTCATCCGGTCCAAGGTAACCCCCAACGCAGCATCTATCACATCACTCGGTATTTTGCATTCGTTGTCGTCGTCGCAAAACGTTTCTGCAAAACCAACGTACCTAGTGACACGGTATATAGCCACGCGCACTCCGACCACGTGTGACATGTCTACGCGTCCCTGATGGATATTGCGTCGATGGGATTATGGAACGTGGTGGGTATTGTGTGGGTTCCGGAAGATGAGGTTAGGTTAGGTCAACCTAGGTTAGCTTGTTCGAACTGGGTTTTCGATCGATTATTTTATTTATTCTTTTGCCCGGTCGTAACGGACTAGCGCAAATTTCGATTAAACGCGATTTTACCTCGCTTATTATTGCTGCGGACGTAAATACGTTTCTACACCACCAGCTAGAGTAATCATGTTTTTATTTTGAACTATTTAAACCATCAAACCTCACTATTTACTCGACATTAATTGTTTTCCTGTAACACTAATTGAACGAACGAGGTGTCGAGATGGAAATTTTAAGTTACCTTTTACTTGAAAAATCAACAACGATTAATATATAATCGATTATCATCTGCATTACATTATATCCAACTTAAACATTTTCTGAGTATTTTATTTTTTAGTTGGATTTATTTTGTGAACAACGTCGAATTCAATTGTATAAATGTATACCTTCGAATTTGAAGTGAAACTATCTCTCTCTCTCTCTCTCTTTAATTCTCACTAAAGTTTTTCAATAACCATTTTTAGTATTGTTCAAGTATTTATTCTTTGATTGTAATGCGCAGTTTGAATAATCATATTGTCACGCGTCCTGCAGGGCAACTCGATAACTATACTCTATTGTATAATACGTCGATGTGAACCAAGGAAGTCAGCTGTCACGCCATGGGAGGTGATCAGCTCTTACAACACTCCACTTACCGAGTTCTGTGCATAAATCAAATAGCCACCCCACGGGGGATCGGCGCCTCGACTGCGTCGAATCATATGTTTCGGGATGGACAATTATTATGTTGTGTGCGATAACAACAACGTGCGATGTTGAATTATTATAAATAATTATTATATGCGTTTATGTTTACTATAGGCTATATATTATTTAGTGTATCTATATTTGTGTCAGCAGTTTGTTAAAATTCATAATTATCATTATAGATTAAACGTGTATCCGGTGTAATCAGATCTACAAAAAATTATGATTTCAATACCAAAACTTACTGCTAACATTAAAACATGCGATATGTGATAGGTAATTACATATAATATCTATCATTGCGCGCTGCATATCGTCAATCATTCACGTGCGATAAATGATAATGGATGTAATATCAATATATTATATTATTATTATGAATATTTTGCTTGTCACACAATTACAGTTTTAATTACAGACTTTGAAGTATAATTCCTAGAGCCGTGTTCAAAATGCAAAAATATAGACTTAGTAGAAAATGTCACAAGTCTAATTTTCAGGATGACGGTGAAAATCTTGATTTTATAAATTATTCGCCTAGGTATATTTATCTATATGTATTTTGTTGAAGTTCGTAATAATATATTAAGTTTTCAACTAAGAATATAATATATACTAATGATAAAGTTTTTGTGTTGCAACTCAAGTCATAATATAATGTAACGCATTCAATTATGTATATGGGAGGGTCACTGTCTTCCACGATACCACACCACTCAAAACTAAAACAGAACTAATATATATGAATAATTTTAAAAATATTACCATGTTATTATTGAAAAAACAAAAAAAAAAATGCTAATAAGATCGAAATGCAACGTAAGAAAAATGTTGTGAACTGGAAATAAATTCTTTAAGATAAAATTTAATTTATAAACACCAGAAATTTAGGGGTGTTAACGTAGTTTTACTGCGCCGTGTTTGTTTGTGTCTGTGTGATTAACCGAGCAAATACATAGTACAATCCATCTAATATAGTGCAACAGTATATTGTATAGCATAATTATATTATATGTATAGCGCATACACATCAACTCGTTTCTGACGAGAAGCATGTACTTGTATTTTAAGGCGGACAAACCGCACAAAGAGAATATAAATTAGTATATTATATTAAACCAAGCTGATTCATCGGGGTGCGATAAACCGGAAGTATATATATATATATATATATTTTATCAAATAGTATACAGCTAGGTCGGATCAGCGTTTATTAGTTGTTACATCGTCATCGTCGTATGGGCGCTAGCGAAACAAGACTGAATAATAATATATATATATCGTATTACATCCATTACATAGTTAGAAATTACGTACAAACATTATTTATATAGGACCATACGCTGTTGCGGATACAAACGCTCATAGCTATACACCATACATATTGTATTTAATAATTAAATAGGCGCGTGTGTACTTAATACTTATATTTTGGGTCTCGTGTATTACAGCGTAAGGTATTTCAATGTGCGTTTATTAGCGGGACATGCAAATCGTGCGCAGCCATGATAATATGTTATACTCGTATTTTTTTTTAGATAAATGTAGTGTTATATTTATAATATTATAAACACAACGGGCCTGCGTAGAAAAGTAAACATAGTATTAATGATTTAAACATGCGTACACGTGGATGTGTGGTGTATGTGTATATATTATATTATATATAATAAGAAATCCAAAAATGTTACCGATGAAGCGATCGATCGATGCAGAGTTCCGAAGAGGCTGGTAATTGTTGTCTCCGGAAACGCGTTCGATCTGGCAACACAATAAAATACAGCTTCGTTAATATTATTGTTACCATTATGTTTACTATAATATAAAATTGTGTGTTTAATATTTAGAGGTGTATCGTGCAGTACCTATACACAATATCGTGTCGGTATATGATAATCGGATAAACTTGATTAAAATGTTGGATAATGACGACGTCGCCCGCCACCGTCGTCGGTCGCATATACTCGCGTGACTCGCCGTTGTATATATTATAATATTATATTGTTAACAGTCAACAGTACGCATAACGTGTACTATGCGTCTATAAACAATGATATATTCATCGCGATAAAATAGATGTGAAATTGTGTTATTATTTGGTTAACGGTGACCCGAAACGTTGAGCGAGTAATTATATTTTTATGTTTCAATAACGCTACGCGTGCGCAGAATATCTCACGGCGAAAAAACAAAAACAAAACATTGTGTATTCGGTCGCACGAAATAATATCATATACATATAGGTATATTGAAGTTCAACTTCCATCGCTATATGGTTAAACTGATATTTAGACTTGGTAATCTCATAAGTACGTTTTTGACTAACGTTATGTTGTGTTAGATTTATAAAATGCGTTAGTATGTATATAATTTATAAAAAATATTGTATGTATAGACGTCTATCGTTTTTCTACCATTTAACAGATCGAATTATTTATCACGCAGTACGTTCTCGTTTATATGCATAAAGATTACAATACATTTTAAGAATAGCTCTACTACTATTTGTTTTCTCATCTCTACGACGAGTAGGTACCTTATTCTTATCTCTAACTGGCTTTGTGTCACTGTTTTTAAGATTGTATAACCAACATTAATCGTCGTGGCTATAAGGTTATAATATATTATCGTAGACTATACATGTTATAGGTAGTAATCATTTGAACTGATAATTCAAAAGAAGAGCAATAAAAATATTTTTAAACGTCTTTTACGTTTTTTGTTTTTTAAAAAAGAAAGAAAAAACTGCAGGGATATCGATCTGTTGAGTAGTATAGGTTACGAGTACCTAACTCGTCATGTCATTTAATATGTCACAGTAATGGATATATGTTAAGTTTTTCCTAATTTATAATTTAAAAAAGCACTTCACACGTCGTTGTAATATCATTTCATTTGTCGCCCGGCTCAGAAACTAAAAAGTAATAGCAATCATTCATATTTCATATTTTTATTAAACATTTTAAATTAATATTACATTTTAAAAATTGAATTATTCATACAGTTATTTAAGTAAAAAATGAATCACTGAATCTTTTAATAATTGTTCATTTAAGATAAGACAAGTGAAATATGTATTCATAATATAATATTATATAATATACGTTTTATAAAATAAATGATATATATTAGTATATTCTCCGGTTTATTCATGCACAATATTTGATCTAAACTTTCATTATATTTTAATTCACTATTCAGTTCTTCGAATTTGTCTTGCACAAATCATTATGAATTATCTTTTTAATATTATTATAAGGATTAGAGCTTTGACTTTGGTTATTGATTCTTTTATATAGAGATAGGTTCATAACCAAACTTATATAATAGTTGTTGTATGTAATATATGTATTTATATTGATAATGAAATATTAAAAATGGTTTTACCAAACGGGTTAATAAAATTCAATAATTTAATATATATTTGTTTAAACTTTTATTAAATATTTTTCATTACAGTATTTTTTTTTAATCTTCAAATATGATTTTTATAAAAAAATTATCTTATAAATTTTTCTATTCGATTATTATAATATGATAAACGACAAGAATAAATAAAATAATAATTTTTGTAGCGATGTAATTTTAGCTGGCAAAGAGATTATATAAAGTACCTACAGTCAAATATAATTATATCATAAAAAATATACTCCAGATTTTAAATTGTTATTCAATAATAATTATATAATATATTATACATATTACATATTAATTATTATTCTCTATTATAATTAATTGCTTACCTATGTTGGTTGAGTATTAAAATATCACGACAGCTTAATGTTTTACGTATTAATATTAAATTATAATAATAAATCATGTTCTGCATAACACTGAAGTACTGTGAGAAAAAATCGAATTAAACTCAGTGGTTAGAAAAATAATGACTCAGTAGTGTTATGAAACATAACTATAACAAATAAAGTAAATACAACTAAAAGTAATTTTCATAAAAATTAATTGTATGTGTAACGAGTAATATCATAATATTTATTAGCAGTCGTATATTATGTTATATTTTTATAGATGAATTAGTTTTACAATATAAAATTCTTTATTTATTATATTATTATACTAACATTAATATCCATTCACAAAAATATCTCAACGGTTTTTTTGAAACAAATCAATACGATTAAGTACTGTATTTTCCTTGGCTATATACATTTATTTGTTATTTATTCGCATATTATAGTTGCATTTTGCATTATTTCTGTTTTAGTGTTTTTTTTCTAAGTGCAGCCATTATCATTGAATATAAATATTATAAAATTCAAAATTAAACAAACGATATTTATGTTTAAGTAGATATGTACTTAATAGATATTATTTGTTTCTTTTATTTACTATTATATAGTACATATTTTGATGGCATGTAAACAAAATGAAAATCGTATATTTTAAGACGTAAATTGTTTTCTATATCAAAATAAATTAAGGTTTTTTTTTTTTATTAAGCAAACATTTAATGCTATCATTCACTAAGGAAAATTGAAATATAAATTTCATAGATACTTAGAAAATGTTATGGTTTTAGTTTTTTTATTTATACAAGGTACCCTGTTTTGTCTTGAATATTTTTATCATCTGGAATAATATACTTTTTTAATTACAATTATATTGATGCTAAAAATCATAAACGCTATATTTAATTACACTAAGTACTTACACAATATTCATTTTATATATATTATAAAATTATATTCTATTTTGCGTTTATATTATCTAATTTAAATTCTTCAAATTATTTTTAACAATATATTTTTTTTTTTTTTTGTCACAATGTAATAGTTTGAAACCTATTCAACCATTTCTAAGTGATTCAAATATTGTCGTACTATTTCATTGTGTAATACTAACTATTTGTATAATTTGTACTACAATATTTCTATAAATGATAAAATGTAAAAAAATTAAATTATCCTTCTAGCTGATATCAAAAGAAGATAGAAAATAACCATTATTCGATCTTAAACAGAACATTCTCACCTAACACCTCGTGTTTATCTCAACAGAAATGAACCAATACCAGTATGCTTCATGCGATACCTGTTACGAAACTATAATAATACAACATATTATAGTTGTCAACTGCCCTAAAAAACTACTAAATCCCGCAAGATATTCAATAATCTTATCACACTTTAGCATGCTCTCAACGAAAAGAACTCTGTCGCTATCAGTACAGTTTTCTATAATATAAATCCAAGTCATGAATTGTAAATTATACAAAAACTGTAGTATTTGTGTCAAAACATAATATACCTATATACATTTTTTTCTTTTAATATCAAATTAAGTTGAAGCCTTTGACCAAATAACAAAAATAAATAAATAATATGTATGAATATAGTTCAAACGTATGAGAAAATCTTAAAGTTTTCATATTACCTCATATTTTTAACATATCTCCTGATTATATTACATACTCGTATAATATTACTCAACTAAAATTGTCAAAAACTATATTTCAATTAAGGTACCTATGTAAATTTAAATTTATGATTCCTAAGAAGTATACAAATAATTTTTGATTATGTATACTATTGTGTTTCAAACAATGTATAATATATTAATATATACAAATGCTAAAAATATAATATATATATATATATATAATTTTTTATACATTTTAGTTGTATACATCATTTACGGGTTAAATAAATATCTAATTTCAATAACTGTTATAGTACTTAACGAGTAATTTGATAATACCATTTTATTATTACTGAAAATCAATAAATGTAAGTACATAACGTTGTGTGTTATGGTGGTATTTCGAGACAAATCTATAAATATCACTGTTCAAAAAAAAAATACTTCGTACTATAAACGTTGAGACTATGTACACTAACTTGTCTCAAGATGTTGCAAGAAAGTTTATACTTAGAATTATCAATATATTTACCTAGATATATTTTAACTTCAAAAACAACCTATTCTAAAAATTAGGTCTATAAAGTTAGCGGGATTCTAATTTACACTATCGTAAGCAATCATAATCTAATGTTTGCAACAGTTTATGAGTAAGTGAGAAAAAAGCAAATAGTATCTAACATATTATTGTATTATTATCACGATCATACAAGTACCTCAAGTACCAGTATAATGTACTTCTATAATGGTATTTAATTATATATAAGCTCAGATAAAAACGACTTATTCTATTATAAAAGATAAAAGCACATGGAAATAGTATTTCCTTTAAAGTTGTAAAAATAATTATTTGCATATAGAATAAAAAAGCTCCGAATGTTAAAAATTTAGAGAAAAATGTAGAGTCAGTAGACGATGATTATTTTATAATAGGTAAAAAAGTAGTTTTAGTGTTTAGTACCTAAAATGTAAATTTTTTCAATGAATACATTAAATATAAATTATACTTTAAATTTTAATATTATCAAAATGAAATGTGAAGTGAAATTTTAGATTTTTCTGAAAATTAATTCAAGTGATTCGTGACTGTAATAGGTTTGGCAAGTACACCAATAAGTCACACTATAACATTTGATTATTTGAACAAAGATGATACATATTATATTAGATATAATTTTGTGTTATTTATAAAATGTAGGTATAACATTTACTGTTATGTATTAATTTATAAATATTTAATTTTTATATTTAATAACTTTTTTGAGCATAGCTAATTTAATAGCGACAGATGAGACAAATCTATAATCATATCTAATCTAACTTAACCTTTTTTGTACCTACCGATTATTTCAACGAAAAATAAATATTTTCTACATAACTTTTCAATGTTTTTCATATATTATCTAAAGTTGTAATACAAATAATTAAAATAAATACTATTTTATTAGAATTAATAATTTTAATAATAAGTAAATATATGTTAAGTATATAATTTGAACAACATAGTTGTTGGCTAGATATCCCCCTTAATGGTTATTGAGTTTTAAAAAGTCTATAATCTTAATATATATTTAATAAAGAAGAAATTAAAAAATTTTAAAATATTATCAAATTTTCTATAAACATTTTAAGTATTTACAATTATAACTTTATGATTTACTTCATATTTTAGTTTTTTTTTACGGTTATTTTGATAACTTTTGACCCTCCTCCCTACCCAATATACCAACTTTATCCAATTTATTACCAGGATTGAGGACGCAATGTTAAAGTTTAAAATATTTTTACTCGCGTAGATTACATCAGGGACTAATTTTTTATCGACTGAGCAAAAGACAAATACAAACGCTCATAAAAATTGCAAGCTCTTGAGAGCCAATAGCTGTATTACATTTCATGACAACTAAGAATACTTTTTGAACGGCGTTGTGTTGTATCAACATTGGATTTTTGATTATCGACAACAAAACTCGAGTAATACCTATATTAATATTGTATATCGTTGTTTGCCTTAGCGGTGTTTAATATTATAAATGGCTTTACTTATTATAATAAAATATTAGTGTAATGAAATACATGTTATAATATTACTTAGATGTAGTATATATAATATATTATACGATGTATAATATGAATTATACTGACATTATGTGCTCCTCGTTTATGGTTTATCACCCAACATTTATTTTTTATTTTCGGAACGTCGCAAATGCCCATAGCGAAACACGAATGTGTGCGTGCGGCACAATGTTTTTTTCTCTGCGGTAATATGTATAAAATATAATACGAATGTTTATTTTCATTGTGCTAGCAGTGGATACAAATAACGTAGGTATAGGTGCAGTAATAAAGACGATATCGGAATGAAAACAAACATTTCTGCTCGTCAAGCACTTGTTTACCGACTGGATGACCTTTACAATGTATACAATAATAATGATAATAATAATAATAATATGTTATAGTGGCGTACAATATCTATTCTCACTGAACACTATATAGACAATTATTGTCCCTCAGGACGTACATTTGTATATATACCTATATAACATATATAATCATCGTGAATTTTATTTTGATAATCGCATCGGTGAGTAATTATTTTCTCCGTTTCAGTCTCGCAATCGAACGTTTTCTCCTCGATAAATTAATGTTTTCTCGGTAAGTGTTATTGTTTATTGTGGATCGTTTCGAGTCGCCTCACACGTTACAAGCTCCAGAAAAGAGCTTTATTGCTGCCATTACGATCGCTCTCGTCCCTACATCCTCTACAGGTCGTGAGCTTATCGATAACGCACGGTTTCAAACTGTTTTTACCTCTTTGCAAAAACATTCGTTTTTCAACGCCATATCTCACTTGTGACGTTTTTAACCTGTCGTCACCGTACTCCGTATGGCCGTATCTCGTTTAACAGTCTTTAGATTTTACACCCGCACGTAGAGTATTTCTGTGGGAATCCGATTTGGCCTCGAGAAATAAAATTAATGGATCGCTGCAGTATTTAAACGCAGTGATCTTTCACTCTTCTCGAATTGTCTCGAATTTTTATAATTACAAAATATACATTATCAGCATTTGGTATTTTGAACCACCCGCTTCGGCTGTCGGAGTTATTTAAGTGCAGAATCCTAAAAATGCACTATAGTTCCGTACTTTTCATATGAAACACATTAAAAAAAAATCACCAAAGCAACACTTTTACGTATTATTCAATAATCTAGCCTCTACTCAGTTACAGAGCGATGAATACACTACCGAAATAATAATAAGTATATAATATATATAAAATAACCGTATATGCCTAAACGTATTTTAATTGAAAATTAGAGATAAACTCCGCTTGCAATGAACCCATATAATATTATAAGTCAATATATCTAATTTTATTTATATCAAAGTGGCTTTCTGTCTAAAGCAGAGGGAAAACCTGGTGGCTTAGCTTTCGAGAAACTCCGTTTTTTGTATTTTTTTTTTTTTTTGTTTTGTTTTGTTTTTACCAATTATTATGAAAAGTACTGGGAATTTTAAATTCTCTCTAGATACGTATACTAACTAGATTATAATTTTTTAATAAAATGTACTCATAACTAGTGTTTCGTACAAATACAAAATCCACCCTCAAAAATGAAAATTGAAGTACTCCCAAATTTAATGTCAGATAAAAAAAAAATGCGCTTTATATTGTGTGATTCGAATTTAAAAATCACACCTCAACACATTGTACAAATAATATGACACAGAATCAACTAAACCGTTGCGATCTTATCAGTATAAACTCAATGCACATCATATTATGCGGTTCAATGCATACGTAGTACTGTTGGTGATAAAAGTGACTATGCGTAATGGTTAATTTCATATTCTATCTGAGTTACATTAATTCATTTCCATAAAAAAAAAGATCAGATAATAATCTACAGTTACGTATAAAATATGACGACCCCTCTTTTTTTTTTTTTTAAATTGGATCACTGTGATGTAGCGTCAGTCAATATCAAGCCTCGGAAAAAATAAACTACCTATGTTATCCAATCATTAAATGAAAAGGTTACAATTATTATCAATTATTATTTTTTATTATTCAATAATTTATAAAAAAAAACATCCATCAAATCATTAATATAAACGCTAAACGTTTTGTTTTTAACAATAAAAATTTATTTTATAAATATACTGTATTGCCTCCAAGTATCTAACAACTTAAAATAAATTTATTTTCGTAGTAATTTCAAACACTTTATATAACCTATATTGAGTAAATAAAATATAAAATAGTATATTGCAAGTGTATATAATATTAAAAGTGTAGAAAAAACAAAAAAATTTTAAATTATAACGTATATATTTATTTTACGTTATATTCAAGTAAACTCCGAGAGTTATTATACATTTAGTACTTACTACGATTATATTTTTATCTTTTTCAAACTACTTAAAGGAACCAACTATATATTATAACTATTAGGTAAATTATATTGTAACTCTTTTAATGTTGCCCCATGTAATGGAATTACATTACCAAAATATATTTTTATCTTATATAATCAGCTGACGCTTATTTATCCCGATTACTATTATCATTATTATATAAGTAATCGGGCTTCACTGCTAAGAACGTACGGATTTCAGATCAAAATAATTGAATATTTTTTGCCCAACAGTATAATTTAATTTAATTTTCTATACGTACACTTTATTTATTTCTATCGTATTACATTTTCAGAGTAGTAAAAGATTTATGGTTCAATAATCAAATAAATACCTGTGTACGCGGTTTATATATGTGTATAGATATATAACAAATTATATGTTTATCGTATCATACCTTCATTTACAGTCTACCGCCTATTGAGTACCACGTGTCATCATGGACTACGGTTCGCTAAGCACGATGTTCGAGTTGAACGCGTTTCAGCATGTGGCTATATGAAAACGATTCATCTCTTTAGAGATCAGCGTGATATTGTCTCGCTGATCGATAAAAGGATTACGAAAAAAAAAAATCCGTAATTATTTATTACTTATATCTATATAGTTATACCTTTCAACTCCTTTTGAAACTTCTTAGACAGTATAATATTGTGAATTCTGATGTAGTGAACAGTAATAACGCTCTGTATAATATGATTATTCTTTAAAAGAATTCTATAGTAAGTAATTATTATTCTCATCGTTTGCTCTGCCATACTTTTTAAGTCTCTCAAATGGATTACTCTTTTTAAAATATAATAATATTAAGCATTAAACGCTTTACAATTTCATATCGAAAATCGTATACATAATACGCTATCACAATATTATTATTATTATATTATCATATATTATATTAAGCATATACGTATAAGGTTAATGATATATTACAGAAAATCTTATATCCTGAAAATATAACTATAATGCTCAAAACCTGAAGCCAATAATATTATAAATTGAATACCTTTTGAGAAAAAATACTTATAAAAACTTTTTGAATGTTTAATTATTAAAAATAATCTCTGAAGCATATTTAATTTAAGTGCTTCTCATTGTAGAAACAGTATATATATTATACTAAAAGTACAAAACATACAAACGTGTATTATGTATTTTTAATTTAACATAACATATTGACAACGCAACATTACATGAATACCACAGATTAAAAAATAATATTAGATGACGAATAATATTCATTTATACGAGAAAAATGACAGCATAATATAAAAGTACAATAAATAATACGATATAAAATAAATTGCTGCTCATTCATTGACATCAAATGACGTGAATGATTTGAAGTTAGAATTGATTCAATTTGAATTTACATAATATTATAATATAAATTAAGATATTAAATATTATCATACATTGTAGCATTTTTATTTTCGTCAAATTATTATCATATAAAGTAGAAATGTCCATATAAAATCATCTGGAAAAATAATAACGAAAGTATAAAATTAACTATAATAAATTCATGATCCATCAATGGACGGACTAAGACAAAAAGTAGTTTGATATCTATTGAAATTTAAAATGTATGAGGAAGTACGCGAATAAGTTGGGCTTTGAACTAGAATTCAAAGACATATAATGCATTGAAATTTTTGAATTTTACAACAGAAATACGTCATGTGTTGAAACTATTCATATTTAATTTCATTATCATAGAATATTAGGATTGTTACCTATTACATAGTTTTTTCCTTTGTTTGTTATAACAAAATAAAAATAAAAGAACACTTAAAATAACAATAGTAACTATTCCTCTTAAGACTTTTTAATAAGACACATGGGATCAACTTGGTACTAATACTTTATGTTTAATCGTTTTATATTAAATACATTTTAATTGTAATCATAAAAATACATAAATTTAATGTTAATTTCCCTGTGCTGTCATCTTCTTTTCACTTTGTAACAACAATTTGAGATATTATAGCTAGCTTTTAATTGAAATAGTTTAAAATGTCTTGATAACAAAATATTACTCAAAACTTACTCTGCATTATAATATATTTCGATTGTAAATCGTCATTGATTAAAATACTAATATAATATATGTGTCAAACTTAAATCAATAACCCTCATTCGATGATACATCATTGTACACGAAAAACTATTCTGATTGAAGATGGTATGTATCCTCTATTTCTAAGAATAAAAATGTATGTTCAACTATCTTCTGACAAGGCATTGGGTACATACATTGTATTATTATGATATTATATTTTATCAAATAATATATTGTTATTAACTTATAGGTAGTTGTGTACTGACGTACAGCAGGAGTGATGTGAATGGATCTATGGTATGAATAACTTAAAATTACTATACACATTTAGAAAATTCCATCGTGTATAGAAAATTATGATATAAGTAAAGGTAGAATATTTAAACTTTCTATGGCTCATATTTTACAAATTATAACAAAACAACTTAAATCATTATTTTACATTTTAAATATTATTCTATTTCATCAAAATTTAAATGTTTATCATAACTTTTGAAAGAACAGCTTATGAAAAATACCCAGTATTATAGTTTCTAATTTTTTGAAATTCTGTTGAAATATTTTAAGAAATACAATATTATAACAATATAATAATCACACGGCGTTTTAGATAGGCTATTTAGCTATTCCTTACAACTTACTGTTTTAGATTTATTTACTTGATATTTCTTAGTAAAATTTTTGTAGTTTGTTAAAATACATTAAATTATTCAAAGTCATTTTAATGAAGCGAGTAAAGTTAAATAAGTATGTAAACGTAGTTTGAAATAACTAATTAAACATAAAAATTAACACTATAATATTCATTATTCACCTTACACAATACACATACTTGGGACAAATAAATGATAAAATAATATAGTAATAATATATAATAAGATAATATAATAAAACAATTAACACAATTAATAAAATATATAATATTATAATATTTATATACATTATGTAGTATTGCAGTAGTATTTATACTTGATCGGTAAACGATACTTTTAATATTTATATATTTATATTAAGTCTTAAGACACATTATTACTAAGTGTTTACCACGGAAACATATTTATTATCCGGTAGTTCGTCAAAATAATTTCCGAGACCAGGTGAAGCTACAAAATAAAATTATAGGTAATAAATTATACTAATAATACTATTATGCACCACCGTTTTGGTATTTATACTATCATAAATTACAATATGTGTATAATATACGTTAATCAAAATTAATATCGTTTTATTGTACTCGTTATTTTTTTTTTAACTTACAACATGATAGTTCTAATAATCATGCTTTTAAAGTTCTGAATTGACCTTGGATATGCGATGGTAACCAATCGATATAAAATTTTATATATAAGGGAGAATTATCATCATAATAAATACGATTTTATTAATATAATATAATTACACTTCAAGCTATCGTAAATAATTTATGTATAGTACTTTTAAATTGATTGTGTATCAATGTGAAGCCATATTATACTTCATTACTATAGACGAATACAAAAACATTATTTTAAACTTGACAGCAATGTTGAGAACTGATAACTAAAAAAATATTTAGATAAGATAAGGTAAGTGTAGCAAAAAATTATCTAGATAAACACATAAACAATTACCTTTTTTTTCTTTATTTTTGTACAGATGTTTGATGGCATAACGAGTGGCGGTATACTATTTATGATAAAAATGCTTATGAAATAAGCTTACAATATTTCATATATATATTTTAATATAAATTAATTAAAAAAAAGGATATTAATTTATATTATCTCAATACTTCACTCAGTTAAAAATTAGTTTAGTTTTGAATAAATCTTGTAAGATTTCTGTATACAAATATATTTTTATATATACAAGTTTATAAACTTATAGGCTGTAACCACTTGTAATAAACTAATTACCTAAGGTGTGCTATAAACTTCAACTTGAATATTTAAAAAACATATATACTAAATAATACGCAATCAACAACTATAAGTAGTTGGAGACGAATTTAATTTTGGTCTAATTTTAAAACAGATGGAGAAATACTCAATTACCTAATATTTAATTATGGCTTAAAGAGTACCTTCGTTATCATCATATTTTTGATGACAATAATAACTAGAAATTATATTACAAAATGCTTCTTATTTTATTATTTTAGTAGTATTTTTTTTTATTTGTAATATAAATTAGGTGCTCATGCTTTATAGTTCATGTATATAATTTATTATAAGACAGTAAATAGAAATTTATTAATTAATTTTTTTTTAGTGATACTATAAAATTTAAATGATTTAAATAAACCTATTTTATTTTATATAATTTTAACATTAGATAAATTATAACATAATTATCTAGATAAATTAAAATATAATAAATGTCTATACATTTTATCTAAATAATTTTCAAATTTGATTAACAGCTATTTTAACAAACATATTATTATTATAATTTAGGTACCTACATTAAACTTTAATACACTGGTACATTTAGCTTTAAAAAAACAATATTAATTCCATTAATATATATGAAATATAATTATGTACTTATATATATTTTAAATAAAATATTATTAGTAAATAGTAATAAATTATGATAAATCTCGTCTCATGAGTATTATTGCTAATATTGGTAGATATAATAATATAATAAAGTACTTATACAAGATAAACCCAATAGGGTTGTCTCAATAATTAATCATTCATAGCAATTACCGGAGTTATTGTGCGCTTATAAAAATGTTGTATTTATAAAAAATATTAATATAAGAAAAAAGAGTAGAATAAAAGTTAAATTTAAATGATATTCTTTATCATTATTAATTACTTTTTTCATTATAATAACTAATTATATAGTTATTACCTAAAGTTCTAATACAATTTGGTTAAAAATTGTTTTCATACGTATAAAAACCAATTTATTTATTTATTATTTAATGAGAATAAAAAATCTAATAACTAATAAATAATTTCACTCGTTTTTGTTGAATTAATATATTAGTACATAGTAATTCGTATGTTTATATATAACTATTTTAAGCAAGATAAACCATAATTAATATCGGGATTATGTATTCAAAATAAAATAAAAACACTTGTCATTTTGTCACTAGCATACTATGTATAAAAGTTGTTAATACCTAAGTTTTTTTTTTTAAATTACAATCAAGTCATGTTTTTTTTTTTTACTATTTGTGTTATTGATAAAAGTTTTAAAACTATAAAATATAAAAAAAAAGTCCAATCTCCCTCTCTCTTTAAATGATAATTTTAGTAATCCCAAGTAGTAGGTAAATTTGATATTTATGGACAATTGGAAAATTATCGTTTGATTGGCTGGCGGTAATTAAGTTACCCATTTCACGACGGTCAATAAAAGGTACTAGGAATAATTTATGTTTATTAAACAACGACCAAGTGAATGCTTTTATTTGGATTAACACCTTGGCACATTAATAAAACACCTCGCCCTCATTTTTAAAGCAAATGAAAAGAAGATAGAAAAAAATAAAGTGTATATTATGAAGTTGATGTTTTTTAAAACGAACGGTTATTGTAGAAATATTGAACCACCTCAATAAGACATTAAAATTAGTTCTTAAAATAGTAATAAACCTTTATCAAAATTATTATTTTCACAGTAATGTAAGAACCAAAAAAGTTGATTAAAATACGAAAGTTTTTTAAAATATAATTCAGAAGCACTTAAAAACTGTTTTTTTTTTTTTTTTAATTATTACATTAATAATAAAATTATTATTATTATTATTCTATATAATCAATTGGTAACGGTATACGAGAACGAAATTACATATCATTTAGTATTTAATTATATAAGTTAATTTATAGAATTTTTTTAGTTTTATTTAAACTATAATAATTAATCCATCGTAACACAAGATTCGTATAGCTATTTAAATATCAAATACATTCACTTTCGTCTTAAAAATCATTTATACTCGCTGAACCTTGCTCTTGGCTCAATAATATCTCAAGGCT
This sequence comes from Aphis gossypii, assembly GCF_020184175.1. Classification (NCBI taxonomy): domain Eukaryota; kingdom Metazoa; phylum Arthropoda; class Insecta; order Hemiptera; family Aphididae; genus Aphis; species Aphis gossypii. The sequence continues at coordinate 25,643,161 of NC_065531.1, forward strand.
AAAGAAAAATCTCTGTACAGATTTATTAGCATAAAAAAAAGTTAATTAAAAAAAGTTTATATATCACTTCAAACGTACTACTGTTGTCCGCTAACTATATATATGGTTTATTAGAGCAGCTACGCAATGCCTAAAATATTGTATTGTTTAACCTAAAAAAAGACTATCGATAACGTACGATTTATACAAATAAACAGTTTTAATAAGAATGTTCTTTTTGAAAATTTTAAAATAATTAGTATTGTTTTTTTGTTAAAAAAGATTATGCACACAATTGAATCTGTTTTTATTGTAGATAGAAAATGTACTAGATTTTTATTAATCATTATATTATGTTTAAAATGTGTAATAAATTAGTTATTTTGTATACAATACTATAAACGTATAAAATGTATTGTTTTCAAAATAAAATAAATACTTATTATAGAACTCTACATAATATGCCTTTATGTGATAATATGTAAGTTATGCATGAAAATAATAATCATCACTGTAATAATATGATGAATTATGTATTATAATTTATAACTTATAGTTAAGTACTGTTGTACTAATATAACATAAATTATTATTAGTTATTAGTTATTACTAATGAATAAATTCTATAATTGTTATCTTTTGAACATGGAAAGAAATACTAATTAGAGCTTCCACTGATTAAAGATTAATAATTATTACAAAAGTAAAGATGAATATAGTAGAAGATAAATGATAAATATAATATCTAATTACTCTTTTACCATTCATGTGATAAATTATCATTGCAATTGCTAAGTTAAGAATATACCTATTTAAATAATATTATTATTAAAATGAGAACTTATAATAGTTTTTGATTAACTTACATTTTTCACGAGTCTTTTTAAATTATCGTTTTAAAATTATTTTGAACAGTATAAAAGTATATAGTAAAATTTAGAAAAGTAAGGTGTAGACAAGTTGTTGTTAACAAACTCATTAAGTTTATCATGATAGAAAAATTTTTTCTGTAAATTTAAAATAAAAACAAAATATGTTCATTCATTTATTTAGTGAAATGTAGAATTTTTAATTTACATAAAAATTAAAATGCAGCCAGCTTTTGTATTCCTTGGAGATCTTATTTTGGTCATTAAATATGTAATACGTAAACGTATCCACTAAACTATTGATTACATTTTGAACCACTAAAGACAATTTGATTCTGGCTTTTCTAAAGACGCACATTATGAGAGGAAAATTTTCAATCATGAAATAAATTACATTTTTTTAGTATAATATTATGAATATTAACTATATATTGTATTGATTATACAGTTAATTTAAAAACACCGTAAGTATTGAAAACTTAAACATATTTATTTTGAAAAAATCTGAAATTTTTATTATTTAATATTTTTTTATATATTCATTAATCATTTCAAATAATATTTGTAAATTTTTAATTTTCACTTAAATTATTTATGAATATGGATGTCTATTATTAAATACTATAAATACGAGCATACTCGTACAAATTGTTTAAAGGGAATATTATTGACAATATAACTACAATTAACTAGTTAATTATGTGTATTATATTATATTTATTGGTAAATACATCAGAATTTATTATTATTAACTAACTTCAACATTAATGTATATAAATTCAAAACCAATCTTTAGTTAATTGAATTATATAAATAATACAAATCAACTTATAAAAACATAATATTTAATATACTAGCTCGTATTATTATTTCATTGACAATATAATGAACTGAATTAATATTAATATCTACTTTATGTTTTTAGCTACAACATCTATAAAAATATACACATGTTTATTTTGTGGTTAAAAAAATAAAGTTATAAGTTATAAGTTTTTTTATTTTTTTTATTTTTCTTATGTTATTCAATTAGTATACATAAATTATAAATTATATGTATTTGGTTATTTTGGTATAATATTAAGTCTATCATAATATTTACATTCATAGTATGATTAAACAGTTAATAATTTAAACATTTTTCTATTAAATATTTTATCTCAGACATTTTTTATTTATTGCATTTTGTAGGTATTTGCTAAAAAATACTTAAAAAAATATTTTTCATCATTGGAATGTGTGTTTTTTTTTTTTTTATACATTATTAAGATTTAAATTTTATTTCATATATTTTTAATAATCTAAAATTACTTATTGATTTTTTTCTAATATAAAGTCTACCTATTAAATACATAAAATAATATAAATATCAAAACAATTATTTGTAAAATGCAAGACAAAATAGAAACAGATGATTAATATTATTGAATTTTAACAATAATATAGTAACTAAAACATTTTCAAGTAAATGTATTTTTCTGTTTTTTCAAGAAACGTATTTCTATATCATTAAAGACTTTTTTACTGGCTTTTTATAAAAGAGTATGTAACAATTTTATACGTTTCTTCCTTGGCTACTATAAATCATAAAACACATCCATTTTAAAAATAGACTAGAATAAATTATTGTATAAACGTTACATATTGTTCAATTTTCTGGATTGTCTCTTGTGGTTTTATACGCCATTAATAAGAACAAATACATTATTATTATTATTATTATTATTATTATTATAACCTAGGTACTTATAATTATCTACATACGCAAAGCGAATAGTTACAATATCTTATTAATTTTTCTATCTATTAAGTATATTTTTGTCATTCACGTCGAATCGCTAATAAAACAATTAATTATCCACCTGATCAGATGACGTAAAGAAGTAAAAAAAAGTGTTTGGCATTATGAACCGAGCGAGAAATGTATTGATTAAAGGTTTTGGCGTTTTTTTCAAGTATGACTTCTCATCTTGACCGTTTAATAGAATATATGTTTCAGCGTTAAGAACAAATTTGATCTAAGTGGTATTTTTTTTTTTTTTTTTAGGGAAAACTAACATTTTACAATTTCCAGTATCTTTTTCAAAAGATAAATATAAATTATACAACATCAGTTTTTGACAATTTTTATTCTTTTTATGTATCATTCAGAAACCAACAAAAACCTCAAATTTACCTAAAGACTAATAGACTTTACAGAGACTTTAAATTATCACCAAATTGTATTTTTCTAAATATTTTATTGTTTTCAAATTGGGTTCTTTTTTTATCTATCTATTTATAGAAATGTGTATTCATTTTTCTATTTATTTTGATATACTATATTTTTTTGTTAGTCAAAAGGCTTGATGATGTACCTAATACAAGATTTCTTTATAAGAATTAATAAATCTATGACTACTTAATTCTATTTAAAAATATAAAAATACATGGACAATAGACATAATATATTTTTTTTAATCGTTTAATGCTTCAAATGATTGGTTTTAAATTGAATTTTTACTATTATGTGAATTATTTATTAATCAAACCAAATACGAAGACATTTAAGATTACAGAAATGTATAACAAAATAAAATAAAATTGATGTGTTTCATTATTGTAATTATATTTAAAATGTTGTTCTAAATCCTTTGATACTTTAAAAGAATGGCAAGTGGATATCACTCTGATGTACATTATGTGTCGAGTGGGTCCTATTATGAGTTTGTTAAATTTGAATTAATTGATGAGAAACTGTCACTATTTGTATACGGTCTATTGTTTAAACTGTATCGTACGAATTCTTTATACGTTCGGGTAAAAAAGTACATTGTAGGACGCGGACACTTTATACTATTATATATAGTTTATAATATATATAATATAATATAGGTACTGTAAATATAAGTTATGTATTAAAATTTTATAAAATTTTTATTACAAATGTTATAAAATATAGTGTATTAACAAGTTAAAATAATGTAAGTTGTTTTTTTAATTTACTACTATATTGTTAATAGTTATGTTATAAAGTCTATTACCACATTCTTCCAATTGTATTGCTTGCAAAATTGTCCAAAAACTCGGATTAACTGTTGCTACTAATTTATTGAATAAATTTTTCTACCCTTTACTGAAATTATTTGTTCGATGAGATAGTCAAATACGACAGTCATCGTCTTAGTGAAATGCATTTCAACGATAAACGCTAACTATAATTTGATTAACTTCGATATCCCGCTTCTAAAATATATACGTATAGATAAATTATTATAGATAGGTAACTTATAACTCACGATTCCTTTCTATTATTCTATTTGGAATAAATAATATGTACTTAGGACTACCAAATAATATTTTAACTTAGTTACATTTTTAATAAAATTGGTCATGATTTTAAACTTGTTTATATTATATAGACTCTTTATATTTATTATAATAGTACCTACAAAGTTTCCACGTTTTGCACTTTTAATGATCGGCCGTACAAAGTGATCTAGAACTTTAAATGATACATCTTTAAATACAACTAACAATTCTGAGCAGAAATGGTCAATCCGCCTATAATATCACTAATTATTTATCGTTGTGTATAAAGCCATTTATTTCACTTTTTATACTACGATGCGTTGATATAATTTTTTTTTTAGATAACGTAATATTTAATCATTATAATAATATACATTTATAAAAGAAATATTGTCTTTTGAAAATTTTGAAATTTTTTAATTGGAAAATGAATCACTTATTAGAAATATTGTATTAAATTTTCAAGCATTTTCGCCCATCCATAAATAAAAAAAAAATTAAAAATGTATATCCTCATTGTAAAATCAATACATTTACCATTCCATTTAAAAAATATTAAAATTATTTTTATCAATTATTTTTAAACAAAGTTATAAATCACTGTCAGTTAATTACACCTTTAAATACATACAAACTACAAAGTGATGCAATTAACTTAATATCATGTTTAAATAATTTGGACATGGACAGAGTTACTAAACTTTCTAGTATGCACGGTTATGCAAATGTCGTACGTAATTTATAAAGGGATAGTATGAATATATGTGTATATATAATATATATAACACGAGTTGTGCACATGTGACTTCCATTTCTATATACTTATGAATTAAAATAATTGATATATTACTATAATAGGGGCAGCTAAAAATCGCAGGACTAGAATAGTAGAATAAAAGCATTCTAAATGCATTTTAAATAAAAATTATTTAATAGTATAAGTATATAGTAGTATATACATGTTAAGAATTTATAAAACATTTAAAATATTTAACATCTTTAAAAATCACTAATTCATTATAAATCAATATATTCAATATTAAATAATATTAGTGTTAAAATCTGTTCATATTAATGTTAGATATATTATAAACAGATGTCAAATTTTATCAGTTAGGTATTAAAATATATTTATATTTTTAAAATCATTAATATTTATTTTAAACGAAAAAATAAAAATAATTAAATAATTATTTTTAAATCATCTGAATTTATTTTAAACTAAAACTTAAAATTATTTTTATTACAGATTATAATATCAAATTGTTTTTACTAATTATATATTATTATAATATTATAATGTTATACCTATATTTGTTAGAAATGGTGGATATTTTTTTCATAAATTCAGAAACGACTAATTTTCAACCAAAATTCTTTATAAATAATGTTTTTCTGCATTTAAAATAAAAAAGTATATAATAAATAATATACCATACAATTATATTATATAATATATTAATTATGTATATATACTATACAAAAACTTAGTAAATAAATGTGAAATATTCTTTACTACTGAATTATTAGCTTATAATTAAATATAAATGAACCGTCCATAAATGGTGAAGAAATATTTTTAAAATAAGGTATGACACCTTTAAAACGCTCTTCTTGAAAATTCCAGAAATCCACGAGGGAAATATTTCATTCAAAGACCCCAAAAAGAAAAATGTATTTGTTTTCAATGATAAAAAAACTTTTCTTTTTACAAATGCGAATTTTTAAGTAGTTAGGGTATACTTGAACACCGTTGATATTCGTTATTCTATCGTATATTATATTGGTAATATTACACAAAGCATATTGACGCCGTTGGCTGAGAATTCATTTATTTTAGTAGGTCAGATAAAGTATGACTTTTTATTTCGACGAAATATATGTTCGAACTTCATTCGTATCCGTGATTTACATGTATTAGTCGTATCGCATGTTTTCGACATTACTTTCACGTTGCTTTGCACTCAGTATTTTAAATGTGATATTTTTTCTTTTATATAAATATATTCAGTTAACTAGTTGCATTTAAAAACATTTTGAGACCACTTTTACACAGAATATATTATGTACCTATACATTTCACGGAATTGCTGTTGAATACCAAAGATTATTCAGTTTGTTTTAAAATTATTTAAGTATGAAAACGAATAGAAATAAGTAAAGCAAACTTCCAGTAAAATAAAAATATACACGATTTTAAAATGTCTGTGAAGAGTCTCATTTTCTCATAAAATATATGAAGTAACATAACCGTCATAACCTGCTAGAAGATCTCGCAAAAAGAAAATAAGAAAATAAATTAAATGATTTCATAAAAATATCGTTATTAATACGTTTATAAATAAAGTTCATATTTACCATAAATTAAAAAAAAAAATAATATAAAACACAACCATAAATTTTATTTATAACAATGATCAAAATAGTGCCTGTTAAAAAATCAGCCTCCCCCCCCCCCCCCAACAACCAAGACAAAATTATTTAACTGTCACTGTTAGATAGCGTTAACACAATAACACTAGAAATAATTGAATAACTATGAATAAAATAATATATGGTACGTAGATATGGTAATAAATTACACTTTATATTAATAATTATCATTAAAATTACCATAACACAATGAAGGTAGTAGAACTTATTAACAATGAAATTAAATAATAAAAGAAACAATATACCTGCAGTATTCATCATATTATATTGATTATACATATATTATAGTAATTATACATATTGTATATTTGTATGCATATAGTTGCAATAGTATTACCTACCAACCTATTCATATAAGTAGATACCTATATTCATAGGTATTTTAATTAGTATACGGGCTAAAACGGTCATGATGAGAGGGTTAATTAAATTGCCGGTGTCATAGGTACACCATATAAATACTTTGGGTACTTATATCGTCACTAGAAATTAGAATGTCAATTAGAATTTAGAAATATATTATTATAAATAATTGATAAATATATAAATGTTTAATCGTAATTACATTTCTAGGTGTTTATAATTTACTTATACTGAGTATTTTTTTTATGAATAAGTAACTATATTAATTGTCTATCTGGTTGGGTGTTTAAAAAATGTATACGAAATAAATATAATAATAAATATTTATAATTTAAGTATTAAAACTACCTGTCTACCAGGAGACAGGAGTTAATATTACAGCTTACATTTGATATGAAGAGAACGGGCGTATAAAAGTTATGTAGTTGTGACTTGTTTTTGTACTTCTGTAGTGAATGATTATTAATGTGCATGCCATCTATCATGATACGTAACTTTCGCACATGTCACAAATGCTCTATTATCGAACGAAATCGTTTCTTTTAGTAAATTTATTTATTATTTTTTTTTTTTTTGTCTATGGTCCAACATAATAAGAAAATATTTATTTATTGAATTAGACTTCTGAAAACAGATTTAAATTTTTCATTAGTTTTAGTGTAATGTAGGATAACTTATTTAAAATTTAAGTAGTGGGAATAATATCGTTTTAGTAGTTTTTTTATTGGTAGATTGTAGGTACAAACAAAGAATAATTCAAGAAAATATTTGGAAAAAAATAATGACCATATTTTGTAATTCCCATGATTTCATACGGAATTATCGTACTTGAAATAAGACCGGTGTATACTTCATACAATTGGTTTCAAATTAAAACCATACCTAAATCTTAAATTTTGAAATGGTCGATATCGATGTTAGGTATAGAAAATAAGTATACTGGCCGTATAGGTACTGCAGACTATAATAATATGTAGATGGTCAATCTATACGTTTAATACATTTAATAAACAAGCCAATAACGAAAACAATAATAATCCAATATCCGCATTATGGGTTTTTTCATTTCTTACTAATGATTTTTTTACTAAACATGGCAAAATAAACAGATAATAAAAAAATTCACAGCTAGAATAATTGGAAAAAAGCAAAATTAAATTGATTTATTTGGAATCAGAATGACGTGAGACGAATTTATGTACTTTTAAAAATTAGATTTCTATCTCATTTATAAAAAAATAAACATGCCTATCTATGTTTTAAAATCCGAGCCCTACTTATTACTTATACTTAGCTATTGATTACTGACAAGTAACAACAAATGGCTACCTAAATGAATTAAACCATATAAATATGATACTATTATTACAGATATTATACAAAATGAAAGTTAAATAAGTAGCATATCGTAATTATAGGTAAATTATTACTTTTACTTTTATTTTATATGTACGTTATTTCTTAAAAAAATATATTTCCACGGAATATATATCTGGGGGGCGTAGCTCAGATGGTAGAGCGCTCGCTTAGCATGCGAGAGGTACCGGGATCGATGCCCGGCGCCTCCAGGAAATAATTTTTGCACATTTTTACTACTGATTTATATTTTATTTTTCGCTAGACTTATCAAATACTACTAATAATAAATATATATTTATTTTATTTTTTTTACACCATGTGATTAATTAAATAATATTTTAAAATTTATTCATATTTAAAATAACATGGAACAAAATATTTTAAGACTTCATCTTTTGTAATGAAGAAAACATTAGAGTTAGAGTTTTTTACCAAAATCTAATTAATATAATGTAAACATTAATTTTACAAATTAATTGATTAGTTAATATAAAATTGTTGTGTTATTTAATGTTTTATTGATTCAAATATAACTTGTGTTATGCTAAAATTAATTTTTATATTGCAGTAGTATCAGCTCATATAACTATGTATACGAAAATTATAATAATATTAGTGATGAATTCTTACATCTTAGTTGCAAAATTATCTATCTAATTTTGATATTCATATTATAATACGTATATAGTTAATCATCACAAGATTATGACACCGATAATATTTCAGTTCTGATATAGAGAGAGAATTATTAAATTATACAGTGTAAAATTACCTAAGGAATAGGGCAGTACAAACGATATTTACCTGCTTGTGTTTACAATATTGTCCTTTCAGCCATATCATATAATTCGTAGAAGTTGGGTTATGTGCTGTGGAGCTCCCACAGTACCGAGCCATACCGAATTCTCAATATTTTAGGTAGCTGGTATTTCATATAAATATTGATATGTATTTATACAATATAATGTTTGTGTTGATGATTATGTAAAATAACGTTATTTGTTAATAGCGAGTAAATGAATGATATGACTTATTTTCAATTACAATTTGAATTGCTGATAATGTAATTAATCAAAAATGATAATTTTATGGTTCAATAACAGTATAAATTATACAAATGTTTACTATACTATTTTGAAATGTCATCCCTAATACCTGTAATACCATTCAACATAATAACAATACGTCAATATACATATCATACTTCTACGGTATTGATGTGATACGTTTGAATGATCCCAGTTTGCACTATCAAAATTAATATTATGTTACTATAAAAATGCGGTCAGAATATTTGTACCTCGACTCATCTAAACAGGCTTAAGTGTAAAAACAATAATATTGTCTATTTCAATCATTTACATTATAATTACAAAGCTCGATGAAATAGTTTTAATATTTGACAATTCGCACCTATCAATATTATAATAACGTAGGTATTTAAATTTTTAATATAAGATTACCATTTTTAAATAAAAACCATTTGTATTTGTTTATATTTGTCATATTTTAAAATCATTGAGAAAATCTAAAGTTTTTTTGACAAAAAAGGTTTTGTTATAATTCAAAAATATGTTAATATATTCATGCTGTTTTTAGATATAATATTATTTTCAAAATATTTCGAATCTTTCGATTGATTATATATAGATTTTTTCGATTTACATTTATTGATTAATTTTTTTTATGTTAGTCAAAAAGCTTGAAAATATAATACAAGATTTCTTAAAATGTACTACTATACTGTATTTACCTACTTATGTAGTAAATTTAGAATACATAAAACATATGCATAATTTTTCTTTATACTTTATAGACATATTTTGAAATTTTAATTTTGATAAAATTAGATATTTAAACGAAACATAATAATTTGTCTGTTTTTTTTTTAAGATTTTAGTTACTATATTATAATTCAAAAATATATTAATCGTAGGAACTTGAAACATTTTTGTATTTAATTTATTAATATTTTCTATACATGCATGATTAAATTTTCAAAATATTTAGAGTAATATTTTAAGCTGTTTACACAAAGCTGGTTAAGCTGTGAACCTATTCACGCATTATTTTAAAGTAGGCAGTATTCAGTAGTATTAACTTAATATATTTTACTAAACTATAAATATGTGATATTTTTGTGAAAAGTTAGTTCAAACTACCTAATTAAGAAAACACTTCCTACTAAAATAATAATTCATTGAAGTAGACACTGAATGTTGATACGTGAATCTCCTTTGCACCTTTGCACACAATCGTTTTTCGTAGACATAAAATACACCATTCATTAAATTTGAAATTAACATATCTATTACAGTATTACGGTGACCTACTCGTTAAGTAAATGTATACTCGAAATCTAAACTATATAGCAGAGTAAGTTCCTCGATTCTTATATTATTTTAAAATTTGATAGGCACACTGTGTAGGTAGGTAGGTACTGCATTTCCCAGCCACTGCTAAAAACGACGGAATTGTCGAAAAACCAACACATTTAATCCATCATTTTTTATCTCGTATATAATTTAATATGGCATTTTCCAATGTGAATCGCTCTAAACAATAAAACGGACTACAGTATATAATGTTAGGTTTTCTCATGTAATATTATAAGGTATTATCCTGAAGACTTTATTTTTGTATTACACTTCCCGCCCACAGTTAAAAAGATTGAATTGTCGAAAAACCAACAATTTTAATCCATCATTTTTTTTCTCATGTTTAACTTTGTATAGTATTTTCCGATGTAAATCACTCTAAACAACTAAACGGATGGTAATGTAATATTAAGTTTCTAATTATTAAATTTAAAAAAGTAGAATAATTATGTATGTAATTATATATTGTATAAAATATTTGCTATCATGAAAAAATCAATTTTTATTTTATTCCTCTCGAAATCATTGTTCAATTGTTGAGAAAAAAGTGTTTTACTTCACAATGAAAGTACAAGTAAATCGAATAAATCTTGTAAACTTTAATGCTTTTGAAAACGTTTAGAGAAATAAATAAAAATATGGCATTCTTCGGTAAGATATAATGCATTTCAGAATATATATATATAAGTAATCAAGTATCATAAAAATAATTTAATAAGAACATTCGATATTCATTTTAAATTTAACAATAGGACGATTATTTCAATTAGATATAGTAAAATGTGTTTTTGAAAAGATAAATTTAACTGAAATGTGAAATCATTAGAATTTTAAGAAATATATTAACGCTGATAATGGTATTATGAATCGGAGGACAAGTAGCGTTTCAAATAGATACCTATTATACGTATTATATTATAATATGTAAATAAATCATGATTAATGAGATCACATAATATAATTTATTCATAAACACCAAACGCATTGAATTTAAACGAGAAAACCTGCAGGGTAATAATATAATATTATGTTCATCAACAAAATTATACTGTATGCAATTAAAAATTTAAAAAAACTTTATTAGTTATTTTATGTAAAATAATCCTTTTGATATGTTTTATTAATTTGTACTCTAATCCATAATATCGTAAATCGTATTTAATGGAAATATTCATTTTTGATGTAAAAAAAGTATTGTCAGTATTGTAATATTTAAAATATACAAAAACGAATAGTAAACATATCAATAATAATATTTAATAAATAATTAAGCTAAACAAATAATCAATATAGCCATAATTACATATTTACTCGATCCTATCTCTATCAGCAGTGTATTGGTAAAGTGATAATAACAGAATTAGCCCAAGGCGTTCACTTTCTTTAACAAAAACCTCATTAACTTAAAAATGTCCGTCAGTCCTTCAGTATCCTTAGTCCGCCTGTCTTCCTTCCATAACATTTGTCTTGCAGAATAATTTGAAATAATCACACACAGGCACTATTTTCTTCACTCTTATGAGTTATTCTTTATTAATATAATAATAAGAAAATTTTTCCTTCGTACCTGCTATCAAACAGCCGGAAAACATACTTAAACACTAGTTCGAACTACCTAGTAATAAACCATATAATATTATATCTTCATAATAAAACTATTAAACTCGCACCATTTTATCAATTATCAGTGATTTGTTCTATTTTTTGTTATTGTTTATTTTATACCAATGGGCAATGTTTACGGTATACACTTCGAAATATACTTTTTTAATATATTAATATTATAAATTATAATATATATAAATCAACCCCAACCCTCAGTTTTTTCTTCTTTTAATTTTAATTTTTATATATTTTTATTTCTTATTCCTATTACAGTATATATATTTATTATATTATACGTATTTTAAAATCATTATCCCTCATCATTGGTATATTTTACTTTGAATTAAATTTAAAAAAAAAAAAACGTTTTCTTAAAATTTAAATTTTGTGAGCTATATACAAATCACATTGTTTTTGAATAATTTTGTAAACATTTCACATTTTAAGTGTATGGCAATATTCTAAAAATAATTGAGTTCACATAATATTATAATTAAATATATTTTATTATTAAATGGTTGTACTCATAACAGTTAATATGGTAAAAGTTGTCACACAACTGTCATGTAGGTACTACTACGTGTACACGTCAAAAACAATATATTATACTAGTTTTGACATTTTTAAATAGGTATTTAAAACGATCATTAAAATATATTTTATAAGTTTGAAAATAAATTTAGGATAAAGCTGTTTTTTAAATGTTATCTAAAAAAATGATCACTATTTTAAAAATACCGGTCTATTTCATAAAAAGTTCAAATTTAATTTCGCTAAAACAGTTTATTATTATTTTTGTTAAAGAGACATCAAAAGCAAAATATAGTTTGGATAATTGAACATCAAACGTAGTTTGCACAAATTACCAAGTCCATTACAAAATATACCAGTAAAAATTGTCATTATAAATTTTAGAGTTTGAATATGATTAAATAACTATTTACAAAAGTAGGTACTAATGAAAAATAGAAAGTTTAAAATAAGTCAAATTTTCAATCATTTTCTTATTATAACGTTGTACTTTTTAAAATAAATATTAAGGTTGAGTAAGCAAACATTTTAAGAATATTTAGACAAAATATAATTTGATTCAAAAATGCTGAACTGTTTGGTTTCATTATCTATACTAAAAAAATAAACTAAACAATTTTTATTTAAAATATACATAAAATGTTTGATATTACAATAATGAATAAACTGACTTGTGTATAGTTGTACAATGGGACCACCATATTGTCAAGAAAATTTCACAACTATTACTCTTAAACATGTTTTCAAAAAAAATATTGATGCTTCAATTTCAATGTGTATCCGTGTAACATTATTGTTCAGATAAAATACACGCAGAGTATCGATTGGAAAATAAACAAATGAACAAATATTTAAGAATAATAATATGCACGCAACCGTGTGCTTCGTATACTATATAGATACCTATTTAAAATATGACACTTGTTAGTTGAAATAGATGTGTCTGTATAAATATTTTTGAAATACTTTTACCGAGAAATGAAAACATAGTACATTATATAATACACAATATTATTATATGAAATAAGTCTTTACTGAGAGTTAACTGTTCCGCGCATATATTATAATTGTATTGTGAATATAAAAATGGGCTTATATTGGATTAAAATATATTATATATACTTCAGAAAACACAAATAACTGATTTTTGTTGAAAAATTTGACCTATTTTAACAATGTTTTCTATTATGTGACATTATATCAGTGTAAAATAATAGACTTGAAGGAAAATTCGATTTCGAAAATGATAGATAAAGTTTTCTAAGATGAGTGCTTTTCAAAATGTATTCAAGAATGTTGGTGATTTTAGTATCAAAACCAGATATGAGTCATTCTCGTGCATAAAATATCAGTCTATATGTAAGTTTATGGAAAAAAGAGGTAAAGTATATTTTGATAAATATTCAAGATGGGCACTTTTTTAAACTCAATATGATTATATAGTTAAAAACTATTTGGTTATTAGAAAAACGGGTTTTTTGATACTTTCCTGAACTGACACAAAATAATTATTATTCGTCCGTTGTGTCACAAAAACAAATTAGCCGAGGACCGTTGTGTGAATTCAGTATTGTTTAACTTTCCCCAAATGATACAGAGCTTTAGTTCATGAATTTATGTATAATTTGTAAGCTAAAATGTGGTTACGATAACAATCACGGAAGTAACACGGAAAAGCTCTTTTCAAGTATTTACCTTAATCTACATATTATGCCCTATTATAAAATCATTTATTTTACAAACTGCGACGAGTGATGATGATTAAAAACTGTATATCCGATATCGACTATGGTGATTATTACAGAATACTGTATACTTGTGTAGATGTTTGTCGTTATAAAATAAGCATTTAATTACGACTAACATGATCGGATCGAAATCAAATTTGTAAACGACGGAGTTTATTAAGCACTTTTACAAGATTTCAAGCTGCACTTTTGATTAAAGAAGTAAAATGTTACACGTTAAAATATTTTAGTATCGCAGTTTTCGTCCCGCGTGCGTCGATCATGCGCTGTTATTTCTGTATGACTTAAATAATTATTTTCAATACAAAAGTTTTGTTTTACTTCAAGTGTTTAATATTATTAACGAGCAATACTCTCATTAAAACATTACTAAAAGTATTAAAATATGATATTTCGTTTAAGTATTACAATAACATGACTTCGATAATATTATCAAAATACAAAATGAATTTTGGAAAACACTAGAGATGACAGAAAATGACACTCGTGCTCACATTTTGGCCTATTCACAGCGCCGGCCGTCACGTACAAAACTCTCATCCATTACTTAGAAATCGCATTATTTTTCACGGGAAATGTCTTGTAAAGTCATAACATGTATTATATAAACGTATAGGTTACTGGTGACCTGCGCGAAGAGTTATTTATTTAATACATCGCGTAATCGATTAGAAGTATATCACATAGATATCAAATACGTTCAAAGGAAATATTATTTATTATTTTTATCAAAAGCTTTGAAAGCAATATTATTCATTTGATTAAGAATAGTGCACAATATGAATTACGACGAACGTACTTATGATATTGTTTCTCGGAAAACTACTTTCGCATTTTAATGTTAGTCTTACACTTATACTATAATTCAATTATTTAACTGCTATTTGGAAATTAACATTAATGCTATTGACACGTATAATGGTGACAAAGCGGTTTTTATACGTTGTTATACAAAAATATAATTTTTTATTAAGGCGTAGGTAACCATAGTTAATAATATAAAAATATTTTTATGTGTAGGTCTAAAATGGTTTGCATTCATATAGGTAATATTATAATGGATATATTATATTTATTACAAGCCGAGTATAGATTTTATCTGTTTTTTTTTTTAAATTTTTTATGGGAGTGGTTCGCTACTGAATTATTAAACATACTATTAATTTTTATGCTGAACTATTATGAAAACTCCGGGATATATTATTTTCGTCCTATATGTATTAAAATATTATTAATTCATGAATTTGGCAATGAAAAAAAAAAAATAAACTGCATAGTGCATGTAATGACCAGACCTTCAAGCAATTTCTTGTACTAGAGTGAAACATGCGTTATTACTTATTGTATTCAAGATAAAATTGGATAATAATATTATGTGAATTTTATATTTTAAGCGGAGATAGGAATACTTTTGTTTAATAATGAAGTATTTTTTTTTTATTGTTTACATGTTATCGTGTAATTTATTTTATTCAATTTTAATTAGTTTGATTTTGGTTTTTTTTTAGGGGGGGGGTGTGGAAGAAAAATCAAAAGTAATCCATGTAATTTTCTTAATAATTGGGTAAAACTAACAAGAAACAGCCCAAATATAAATTGATTTCTTGTACATTAACATTCCGTTGACCCGTTAATAATAATAATAACATTTATAATACTCTTGAAATTCAGAATAATGTAACAACAATCAAGTCCTTTATTAAATTCCAATAGGAACCTAAACAAAATTAGACTGGAAATGTTTCCTAAATGCGTATTATGTTTATAACATAACGGTGTTATTCTATAAAAAAAATGTAATATTTTATTTAAAAAACAAATTCTTTATTGCTTAAAAAAATAGAAATAACATCATCAAGCATAATTGATAAAACAAGGTATAACCTACCCTATAAATATAACCATATTTTTAAATCATTGTTTAAATTTAAATCAGATAAAATTAAACCATTATTTATAATTTAGAGAATATAATTATTTAAGCGGAGTAAAATATATCAACTTATTAATTTTGTACAAGTATTATTATTATAATTTTAAAGGTCGCAATAGAATTTATTAGAAAATTAAAAAAAAAATGTAATGATATGTTAAAACAGATACAATATATAATATAGTAGGTAGTTATGTACTTAGTCGTATATTGTGTACATTATTTTTTTTTCGTTACTTTTTCTCACGATTTATCCACCGTTGGTTTAAGTACTTATTTTGACTCCATTAATGGACACATGCCAGTTTAAATTGTCTTATCCTATAACAACCATTAGTGATAAAGTAGTTATCATAATGAATCCAATTATTTTAAAGAGGTACCAGGTGTTGATCATAGCTTGGAAAGGATTTAAAATTTTGTCAATGTTCATGTTTATCATCGTTCATAATATTTTATATTTTTTAAGGAAAACTACGTCAAAGACATTTAGCTAAAATGTTTACATAATTGAACTAACACCTTGTTTTGTTGTCACCCATAAATTAAATTAATCTCTATGTTGTTTCGTTTTTTTTTTTATGTTTTATTCCCCTTTTTGTCAGTTTCATGTGATATTTGAAAAAAATGTATATGTAATAAGCAAATACCGTGTACTAATCTCTCAGTATTTATTTTTGCATTTTTATATATGATATCTATAGACTACTGTTTTTACTTAACATTGAAAAAACGCCAATGAAATCGACTTATAAATATTAACGAAATTACATTTATAAATAATTTGATGATGGTTAACAATAGCTGAAAAAGAGCGTATATATATTGTAAGCAAATTTCAAAAACTTTAATTCCTAATCAATCAAAATTATTTGTATTTTTTTTATAATGTATTACATAACTATAATAGTACATCATTATGAATTAGAAATTTTTATTTTTTTTTAAACATCAACAAATTCGAATAAGCTTAAAATATAAGTAATATAAATTTTATAATATTTGTAATTTTTTTTTCGTTTGGGATAAATGATTATTAGTGTAATAATATTTTATAATAAAATATAAATAAATTATGTTTCGTGTATACTGTATAGGTATAATATAAATCATAGAAATATAAGTATATACTTTATATATAATATATATAATATATATATCATAATAATATGTTATAATATTTATATAAGATATTTTGTGATCATTTCAAGTATTTAAAGTATTTAAAAAAAGAAAAATTACAACAAAAATCAAAAATCAAGTTAGTTAAAAATTGGTGTTGAGATTCTATATTTATTTTCCTGATTATTTTGAAAAGTATTGTAAATTTTCTACTTTTGATACCCTAAATTAGTTTCATTTCGTTACCTACCAGAAACCCTCAATATTG
Source organism: Aphis gossypii (assembly GCF_020184175.1). Classification (NCBI taxonomy): domain Eukaryota; kingdom Metazoa; phylum Arthropoda; class Insecta; order Hemiptera; family Aphididae; genus Aphis; species Aphis gossypii. Next base: position 25,661,040 of record NC_065531.1, read on the forward strand.
AAGATCAATCATTTTTTCTAGTATGAAAAATACATTCAAATTTAAAAACTAATTAGAATCTAAAATCGTGTAAAAAATTGACATTTAAAAAAACTAAAATAAGCATTAACGAAAAATAGTCTACTTTTTTAATATCAATTTATCAATTTTTATATTATGGTTCTCATAATTTTTATAATATCCGTTGATCGTTTATTCTGAAATTAATATATAATAAGTAACAGGACACATATAATTTAAAGGAAGATACTTTTATTCTTACGCGTATTATTATGTATTTAACTGTATATTCAGAGAATTATGTGTAGTTTGACTAATTACTAATGACATTTTTAAAAATGTCTAGAGACATTTTGGGAGTAGACTGCTGTAGCTACTTCAACAACCTCCATAAATACGCCTCTGATATATATCAACATAGTACGAACAATAACAAAAAAAAAAAAAAAATGCTGAATCTTTCAGAGTTTCGCAAAACTGATAAAGAATTAAATACGAACTATAGATGACATTTTGTATTTGCTCAAAGTAAATAAAGATAGCAACCTCAGGATTTCGGTGTCCTAATAAAACGACTTTTGATGTTTTGCCAAAAGACAATTTGTTCAATACCTTAAAATATACTTACTTAAGTTGGTTGAACATGATTTACCTTTTAAAATCGTATACCTATTATTTTATAGTAACTTTAACACAAAATCTCTATTTATAACCCAATTATATTTGTAGATTTTTTTAAGTGGAATGAAACTAATCCAGAAAAAACGTAGTTTTTAAAAATTGTAAAATCTTACGATTTTCTTTATCTTTGGTAATAAATACGTTTTTATTGTATAATTAATTTTAAAATAAATCTAATTTCTAATTAAAAATGATTTCTTCAATATATATACTACTATTATAATAGTACTTTAATATTTGATTTTTTTTTCATCTCGAAGACTTCATAAATAATTAAGTTAAATTTTATAAGATGTAACATGATGAGAATAAATATTTATAATGCAATCATATATATGTATATCCTAAAATAGTCTAATTATTAAATAGATATTATAATATGTTGCTCAAAAGTCAGTGCTCATATAATCTATACCTACTATATTTTAGCTTCAATTATTCAATGGAAATACTGAATTAATAAAATTTAAGTGTTAAGCCATTAAAATAAATAATAATATGTACTTATGTTAGAGCTGTGTTTTTTGTTGATCAGTAAAAGTGAAGTCGTTTGTGAACAACAATTTTTGGAAGGAATAACTCGTGATAACTGTGATATAATTTAATTTTCAATCTTGACTCTTGAGAACGGAATTAAATTCCATGCATTTTAAAAAATTACATGCATGTTTTATTTCTGGGTAATGTTCATTAATTTTTGATTAAATGACGATTTTGATCATTTTTAGAATGGAATTTATAGCGGTCCGTAAGCTCAAAGTCATTAAAATTTATCAAACATAAAATGTATTACCTAGGCCAAATGTGTTTACCACATTGTTAGACGGAATCTGTTAAACGCATTAGCTGTTCAAAAACCACAAGATCCATGCAAGAAATGTTTGACATTTTGAAATAATGAGATGTTATATATAATGTACAGAAATATCACATATTATTGTATGTAGGTGTATGTTGTATTAGATTAACGAAATGTTGATGTGTTTTGTGCGTTTAGAAAATATTTAACGTGAACATGCTATAACGTTTATCGATGATACTTAAAATCAATCAAACGTTAATGATATCTTTAGAGCTAAATAAACGAATAAACTATAAGTATTAATAGTATTATGAAACTTATTTTAAATTTTATTACAAATTAATAAAAAATCGTTTATTTAAGTACCAATTAGAAAAAAATAATAATAATTAGTGACAAACTGATATCGAATAATATTATACGAAAGTTTTGCAAACTATTTTACTATATAATATTATAGTTTACAATTTTAAGGATCCCCAACTAAAAACTAACTAATATGTATCAAAAATGAGGCTACTATAATATTATATATTATCAAAAATGATTTGTTTTTAAGCATAAATATTATAATTAAAGATTATTTTGGATTAGATTTAAAGATAATTAGGAGCCCGATCGCCCAAAGCAAAACCCGAAATCATTATTAACCATTTTGAGAATATTCAAGATACGAACTTATTGAATTTGAAACAAACGAATCAAAAGTACATTTTAAAATGACTGCTATTTCATAATTTCGTAACTATCATAACTTAATTATTATATAAATAATTTATATGTACACATTATAGAAATTAATGTATTAACATTTGTCTTTAACCTTTACAAAAATTATATAATATATAAATATAAGTTAAACAAATACAAAAAAATAATAATAAATAAATTATATTTAATGAAGTTAATAAGAATTTTAAAAAATGATTTATAATTAAAATTAAAACTGATAATTTAATACTAGAATTCGTGCTTTTAAAGCAAATTGACAAACTGGGTAGTGGATTTATACGTTAAGCGTAATAAATAAACCAATAATAAAGAGCAAGGAGAAAAAATATGGGTAAGTAGGTACCGTTCTGCTGTATAGTAACATGTCAAACTATAACTCAAAAGTTGAAATCAAGCATTTTTAATTTTTAATTCTCAAAAAGATACAAAAAAAAAAAATAAACAAATACATAATATAATACTTTTGTCATATTTTTGTAATTCTCAGAATCTAAAAATTATCATATTCCACCTTAATGTTAAAATTAATAATTCATTTTGGTTAAAGGGCCTCCTAAAATTCTTTAAATTTAGAAACCTGGTTACAAAGATATTTAAAATCCTATGTACCTAAGTAGTATTAGTACCTAATAAGTTTATAGTAAGTATTCTAAGTATAAAGGCATAGGATCTTATATAACTATATCCATAAAAATATTGTTTTTTTATGTGGTTAACTTTTATTTTTAGTTTAATTTTAATTTTTAAATTAAAATTATTATTTATTTTAAAAACAAATATAAAAGCTTTCATAAAAAAAACTATATACAGTTACTCTACATATAAAACTTCTCTAATAGGTATAATAATATTGCTCCTAATGGTGCGACATTTTTCTTTTTAGAACATTTTAAAAGTTCAACGAGGTAAGAGTGGCTTTTAAAATTATAGAAATTGCTTTCATTCTAATTCTTATTTACAATAAATGATTTAAATAACTTAAAAAAAACTTAAAAACTAAACAGAGTATAAGCGCCGAGTAGTATATTATATTTAAGTTTGTGTAAAGACTAAAGATTTGTTTTATAAGCGTTTATAAAAAAACATTCAATTTACAAATTAGGTACTTTATAAAAGTATATAATAGTAGTTCAATATAAATACCTATACAGAAAATATAATAGTATAACGTATTTATTATAGTTATTATAATAGATAAATATTTAAGACACTATTTTTGTCAATTGATAATTTTGTGTGTACGAGTGTATACTATTTTGTAGACAAGTAAATTACTAGAAAAAATATTATGAACTATTTTAGTAAATCTAATATTCTAGTCAAATTTTAAATATTATGAAAACAATTTTTATACTAAATGTATATTTATTAATTTTATTATTTTATATTTTATTAACTAGATATTTTTGTTCTATATTCATTTCATTTCATTTTTTTTTTTTTACAGAAAATCTATTATTTGAAATATGCATTGTAAAATCTAAAATAAAAACCCAACTATCCAAAATATTCTTCTTTTGAATATAGTCGGGTCACTGCTCACAAGTAAATTTATACAACCAGTATACATTATTGTATTAATCAAATAAATTTAAATTTACTATTCAACAAACAGTGGTATAAAAACAATAAATCAAAATATCAATTTTCACGTTTTGGATTGATACCATGGTGAGTTCTATCTAAAACCGAGTTTGTAATATTATAATTAAGACCTAAATTGTCTACAGGAAATATTGTTGAATATACGAGTATACATTTATTCAAACATGATTTTAAAATATAAATTTATAATATAATTAGTATTCATCAAAAATGTATGAAATGTTTAAGTTTATGCTTAAAAATACTCGGAAAATGATGAACATTTTTTAAACTTGTACCCACAAGTATTTTTAATTAAATTTAATAATTTACTATAAAATGAATAAAATATCATTAATAGCGATTAATAAAAACTATAAATTAATATTTTTTAATATAAATTTATTTTTGTAATCATATGAAATGATAAATTAATTTAATCGTTCGATTATACCTTAAACGGCTTAAACTCAAGACAGCACATTTTAATCGAAAATGTGTAATCAAACTTTGAGCAAAATTGAAATTATTTTATTCAATATATTATACAAAATATACCTATAACTTTTATGCAATAATCTAGATGTACATAGGTAACGCTTATAAATTTTTACAAGAGTAGGTATACAGAAAAAAATAAACTATATAATCTACACGTAATGTATGATATGGACACCATATTATTGGATCAGAATTATTCTAAGTACCGAAGAATAATGTTGACGACTTAAATGCGTCGCGCCAGACATTACGGAAACCCTCGGGAATTCTTATCGCGTTCGATTCGGGCAAAATAAAGCGACTTTAACATGAACGTGCGTGTCCGGAAAAACGATCACAGTAAGACGTACCCACTACCCATGTATAATATACGGTGCGGTCAAGAAAGTTTACAACAAAAACTAAATTCAAATTTATCATTACATTTATATTTTTAATATTACACTATCCGTAGTCTTACCTCGTCATCGCTTTAGCGGACGATAAACATATTATAAATTTATTATTAGTAAATTAATTCTAAACCATACTAAAGCTATTCTCTTATAATATAACGGTGATGTAATATTAGTGTATAGTTATTATGTGGATGTAACTTACCGAAGTCGGGTAGGCCAATATGGTGTGTACGCAAAGCGATGAGGCGATGATGACGATCAGAGTACTGCAGTGGGCCATTTCGTCGTTGAGGATTGTTTGGGGTCGTCGAGTGAAAAGTGAATAATATATACGCAAGTATATATTATTACGGTATAACGATATAAATAATTATATCGGGAAAATGTTTTGAGTGTGTGCAAGGTAGTTGATGGAATAATCAACAGATGATTTGAATGATAAAATCGTCGTACGTGTTCGTCGTCGGGTCACGACGAGTGTCTATAGGTGTACACCGCGAGTGCTATACGTGTAAATTTGGACCACAGTCGAATGCCTATAAATCGAATTTTTTCAATAAATGTTTACGGTCTTTCGACTATATAATATATATAAATAAATAATAATTGTATGAAATTGAATCTCGCGGAAACGAATAACGCCTTATTATATGCTAAATTTTCATTTACCGGCTGTGTGTACAATAAAAGTGTGCAGATGGATGTGCAATATAATATAATATATTATATTATACGTGTACGTGCCAGTCACAGACTTGTGTTCCTCTTGAAAATACAGCAGTTGGACACTATCGTCAACGTCGGCCGGATAAGTGAGGTGTCCCGAAATGCCGGCGCCCATATATATACCAAACGTACGCGCGTACTCGGGCACCGAGGCGACTCCGCCTACGTCGCGGGCGCACCAACCCTTGGCGCGGCGGCGGCTGTGGCGTTTGCGACGGAAGGCGACGACCCGCGCCGTGTGACGACTATTAGTTTTGATATCACATCATTATTATTATTATATAATGTACCTAAGTATGTATAATGTCTGTATATATATATATAAGTAATAAGTATACATCACTCAATAAAGGTATGCGTGTAATACGCGTACTGCATATACTGCGCCGCGCTGTGAGTTACAAAATAATGATTACGTGACAAATGTATTATTAAGAAAGACTGATGCATCTGTCAACGAACATTGCCTATATTATTATAATATTTCGCATCGTAACGGCAGTACAAGGGTGTATTGAGACCGCTAGGGTTAACGCGAAGAGCTTTTATCGTGTCACAGCTACAATACGTGTGCAACGCGATTGAGATTTCCAAGGTGTAAAAGCTAGACGACTTTTCGAATGATGCTATACTGTATTTTATAGACAGACAATAGTCAACAATTTTATTTTTTTTTTTGTCGAAAGACGCATTTTATTGGTTACAAAAAAAAAAAATGCATTATTGTCTTAATAATAACAAAATCAAATTATAATTTTAAATATTTGTAATTTAAGTAAACAAGATACTAATTAATATAATTAATATTTAAAAAAGTGATTTCGAGTAGTCGCGGAACCCCTCCTCTCATTACAAATTGATCTACTTCGTAATTATATTTTGTATATTATATACATTTTATATCGGAACATATAATAATGCTTAGGTATTTCGTTCTGTACACGCTTTTGCAAAGGGTAATACTTTATATTTGTTTCAAACACGCCGCAATAATACTTAAAATATTTATAACACAAAATTTCCTTTTTAAAAATATTTATGAAAAATATTGCGCTTCTTAACCATTGTTTTACATTCTAGATATAATTCAAAAATTATAAATGTTTGTAAATAAAGATTTATTAAGACAAAATACATATTTTTATTTTATGCAATTCTATTACGAACAAACTACAATATGCTGCAAACTACTTAACTTAATTAAATTTATAAAAACGTCTAAAAGATTTTTAAAGGAAAATAAAACTTAAAAACAGGTGTTCGATATGTTAGAAATATCCTGATTAAAAAATCATGTATATATTTAAAATATTCAATATTTATTCAACAACTATTTCAAATTCAACACTGCTTTCAATTTATTGCAATTATTTTTGGGCCATACATTAAATTATATTATTTTAAGAAGAATGATAAAATTGACTAATAATATAAATACATAATGTGGTCAGCGTTTTTTTTTTTTTTTGTGCTTTTATATAAAAAATATTTATTACAATGCTACAGTGATAATAAACAATGTATATAATCAAAATATTATTATGATAGCAAAGGTAAGATAAATTTCAATTCAAAATATAAATTAAGTAAATAAAATCCTTAATCGAATGAATCATGTTTAAAAAAAATTCTAAAAATGTGCTATCTGATATCAATGATAGCATAAAGTTTGAATTGTGATGTCAATTATTCCTAATATTGCAGTCTACATAATAAATCAACCATATTAGTTTTTATAAATACGAATTTCACTATTTAAAACGTATCATAGCTTAAATATATAAATATATTTACTCATAGTAACAAACATATAATATGTGCGACGTGCGTAAATCATTTTTATCGACAAAGTTTACTTATCTGTTTTTCCGTATCTTTACAATTTTTTTTTATTATTATCGTTGATGTGTTTCTAATACTTTTTGACACATCAACAACCATTTGAGTAAAATTGTACACACATATACAAATACGTGGGTAGTTAAACGCCAAGTTATAAGTCCTTTTGACGCGACGGAGTTTTTACACGGTTATCGCAAATATCATTATCGTGTAGGTACCGTTGTTTTGTATCCTATTATTATACTTCCGCTGGCGCCTCATACACATACGTCTGTAGCCAAGGGATTAACTCGTCCGCGGCTTATACACAATACAACTGTCTTCCGCATCCGGTCTGAACGGAAATATCACGAATCCACTGCGCGTCATATCGTTATATATTACTACATACCATCGTGGATATATTATTTTAAAGAGTTCATTGAGTATATTATTACTATTACTATTACTATTACTATTACTATTATTATTATAACTATGATTAGTTTTTAATATTAGCATATTAAGAAAAAACTATACATTTGAATTTAAAATTAGGTACATCAAAAAAATATCAGATTAACAATTTACAGTAATAATATGGAAGACTTATAATTTAAAAATATAAGTGTACATTGTCATTGGGTACTCCTTAAGTAGTAGAAAAATTTTTAAAATGTTTAGATAATATAGTCTTTATATAAGTATACTTAAAAATTAAAATAACAAAGATTTGAATTAATTTATTATTGAATTAAAAAAGGGGCATACACTGAGCATACTTGAGAAATCAGCCTGTACCATTTACATATAGAATTTTATGAAATCTCGCAACGATAAATTACACGAATGCGAGAAAGGACACGACGTTTACAAGTGGTTATTCCACGAAAGTTAATTATTGAGATCTATTGTTACGACCAGAAGACGTCATATTCAACAAAAGCAATATAATATAACCATCAGAAATAGGTTTATTTTTGATAAATATACTCGAGTTATGATTATTAAATAAAGAAGATATTGAAAAATGCTTTGTTGATGATATTATATCCATAATAATACCTACTGGAAAATGAATAAGTGAATGCATTTATGGATTATTTAATCCATGGAATTTTCATGCAAGACAATATAATATATACTTATCTGATATCTATATATTGCTATATGGACAGAAATTATAAGTAGTTCTAGAAAAACGGCAAATGAATGTGAACATTTCCATTCCAAGAAAAAATCATTATTTTTTACATATTATCATCTAGATAAAAAATATCTAAACAAATTCAAATCCGAACGGCAAGAAAAAATTCGTCGAAAAATATAAACAAATAAAATACTAAACCACCCGATTTAAAAATCAGTAATATATAAAAAAATTACTACAAAAATAAATAAATTCACCCAAACAGGTGTAATCCCCATATTTTTAGGGTGTAAGCCAGTACACCACCTCATGTGATACGTCGGGTAAACGAACTAGTGTTATTCAGACTACGTCAAAATAATGATTTGTTTTTATTTTTATACGTACTTAGTTGATACCTCCATAACTCATAAGTCATAATTATAATTAATTATATACTCAAACTATTGTTTGTGTAAATAAAGCGATAATATTGCGATATCTAATTAAAGATCGTACCAAACTATAATGTTTTAAATCCTCGGTAAAAACACAGTTCATGTACTTACATACATTTTAATATATGTAAGAGAGAATGTATGATTATTTTATACACGATATACATGAGTTTGTGCTCTTGTCGTAGCTATTTATTTGATGACATTTATGTAGGTTTAATGAATTACTCCTAAGTATTACACAAAATTAGTTAATAATAATTATTATAATGGGTTTAAGTAGTTAGTATTAATTTACCATATCATTATACTCGTGGTTTCTCCATCGCCTTTTAGTACAGCTTTCTCAGTTTAAACTCATTTATTATTTTTATTTTATCATAAAATATCAACAGCCAATAAAATTAATATCTGGAACATTATTATAAATACTCGTTTAAGTAGTATAAGTACGTGTAAATAAGCAACAAAATTATATTTTTATAATTTTAATGATATCAATTATAAAATTATACAAAAATATAATAGATTATTAAAATTAAAATTAAAGTTTTAACAAAAAAATGTACTTATTTAAAAAAAAAAAGTTTATGAAATTATTGTAATTGATTATTCCTCAAAATTTAAACTTCAGGATGTGCAGGAAGAGTGTTTTTATTTAAATCCTTGAAATAATCATGTTGTAGTGCATCTCTAGTATTGATACGTTTACTTGGATCATAGATCAACATATTCTATAAGAGAAAAAAAAATATTCTAATCTAAGTCTAAATACTTTGATGTAATTAATTACTCGAAGTAAATCCAATCCTATTTTGTTTATGTTTTTTACAGATTTCATTAAAATATTTTCATTCCATTTAGGGAATAAAGGTTGATAATCCTTAAATTTTGAAACACCTGGCCATGTTTTTTCATTCGGTGTAGTCAAAATTCTAAAATAAACATTGTATTATTATCGTTTAACATCAAATATATTCCTAAATTAAAATTAAAAACTTAAGTAAATAGTCAATTTAGTAGTTCAAAACTAAAAAAATTATTATTAAATATTTAAATTTATTATTTCCAAGTTAAAAAACCTAACTGAATATACAATATACAGAGATCTCTAATGAGTAATGCTTATTTATTTTTTTTAAATCGGTTTTTAGTTTTTGAGCAGAGCGATGGACATATCGATTTTGTTATACTGTATGATAATTTTAATTTTAATTTTTTTTATGTTTGTCTTGCCTTTTAGGGCAGTAAAAATGCTTGATTTTCAACATTGAAGGTAGTTTCAAATAAAAAATTAGAACTAGTTAGTTCCCAATTTGGAAGAGAAATCAAAAGTAAAAAATTCCCTATACTTTTCAGGATAATTACGGAAAGATAAATTCGATTTGATGTTGAAAGTTGAAATTTTCCCTAAATATTCATACTAGCATGTATTAGACGCATGAAATAAGTTTCAAAATATTTTTGATCTTTACGAACATTTTATTTGTATCTAAAATATTTAAATTTTATTTAAATTTTTTCGATTTATGTATGATAACATTTTAGTTTTTATGCAGTTAAATCATAAAATAAACATCAAAAGATAGAAATTAAGTTTAAAAATATACACTTTAAAAAGTTTCATATTTTTAATCTCTATGCCATATAGCCGTATAACACATTTTGTACTTACTTAACCATACCATATAGTCAACCAGAAAAAATATATGATTACATACAAATCCGCGCTTTCAATACTTATTTAATATTATTATATATTATTATTAACAGAAAATGTTGATATATCACCCAAACACATACTTATCTGCGGTGCGACGTATATACCTTTAAAGATAATCAAAAAGTACTCGTGAATAAAAGATTTATCATAAATTAATTTAAAAACAAAAAAATATTAAAAACCATTAATTAATAAAAAATTAAAGCTTATAGTTTCCAGTTTAGTATGTAGTTGTGTCACGTTAAGTTATTTATGCAGAAGGGCATTAAAACTCTAAATGTAGTAATTAGATAATTTTCAATTATAATAATATAAATAATTGTGTATAGGTACCTGAAAATATGAAAAATTTGATCAATTTCTGAATTCCCTCGAAATAAAGCTTTCCCGCAACACATTTCCGCAAATATACATCCTATAGACCACATATCAATTGGACAACCATAGCGTTTAGTGTTTAATAACACTTCTGGAGCTCGGTACCACAATGTTACTACCTAATAAAGAAATTTAAAGCATACCACAAAAACATTATAATATAACTAAAAACTTAAAGGTATTGTATAAATACTTCGTGTGTATAGACTCGAATCGGCAAATCAAATGTACGGCTCAAACCAAAATCAGCAACTTTTAATATATTGTTTTTAATGTCAACTAATATATTATGCGGTTTTAAGTCTCTGTGCAATATTCGCCTTGTGTGACAGTGGTGTATGGCAACTAATAACTATAATATAATCAGTGCTCAATAGGTCAGTAGTAAGACTGTTAGATTAAATTAGGTATGTCTCAAAATTTACCTGACAAGTAAAAGATCTAGTTGTAAACTTATCTAAATGTTTTTGCCGTCTTGAGGTAATTAGTTTTCTTAAGTCCATAGGAAGAAATTCGAATATTAAATATAACCGTCTATCATCCATAAGTATTTCCCTTAAACTTAATAAACTTGAATCATTGATGTGCACGTAAAAAGTAAAGTTTAATTAAAATTACTTCACAATATTTGGATGGTTGAGTTCCTTTAGTATACTTATTTCTCGGATAGCTGTCGGTGGTATACCTTCATCTTGGACTTCCATACGTATATTTTTTACCGCTACAATTTCTTTTGAATAACGTTCCATACACTTGTAAACTACTCCATAACTTCCTTCGCCGATGTTTTCTAATTTATCATAAGCATCCATAGTATTGGTTTAAAAAAAATCATAAATCTAATTAAATTCTATATATTATATATTATATAAAGAGATTTGTTTGCCCCTCATAAATATTTACTGGTATACATTAATTAGTAAACTGAAATCTTTGTTGAGACTGATAAGTCTATATTGTCTTCGATATACTTCAGTTACCTTCGCACCACTCCACCAAGTCATTAAACTCGATATAGGCCTATTTTTATCAACGACCACACAACATGCACACACATGCACAATGCTTATTATCTCTTTTCTTGAATTGTTTAGTAATATATTATTATTACAAATATTGTTTGTAATTATTATTCTAATATAATTTTAATTAGTTGTGTTAGATCACCAAGCAGAATGAATCGAGTATTAATGATCTCTTCGAGTGTACGGTTCGATACGGTTACGGTATCACACTTTTTGGTTTGTTCTTATATAAAAATATTTTGAAGTTTAAATTGACATCCAATTTTTTTTCAATAACTACTATATATGTTATTTATGTTATTATTGACTTGAAATTTTCAAAATATTTAAATTAATTCTAAGCTATTACCTATGTAGGTATTACCATTGATTATACATAGTATAATAGTATATTATATTATATTATACTAGGTATAATCAATGGTATTACGTATTACTAATATAGTATAAATTAACTAATATAATATTTACATACATATTAAAGTAAATGTTCAAATACGCAAATATAGGTTTTTCGGTCAAAACCGTTGAATTGAAACTCATTGAATTAAAATTTAACACATCCATTATAGTGGTCAACTGTAATGATAAAGTACACTTCAAGTGTATCTCACTATACTGCAGAGTCTACAAATATACGTACCTAGTACCTATATATTAGTTATATTCAAAACATATAATTTTTTTGGTATAGGTATATTTATCTTTTTCAAAATTATTATCAAAACAGGAATTTGAAATTCCGAATTTTATAAGTGAAAAACAACAATTCATATTCATGATTATTAGTCAATACTCAATAGTATTAATATATCATTTCATGATCCTCAAATTTTCAATATCCATGTAGCTATATAATGTACCTATGTTAAACATTCTAAAAATAAAACATTATAATAAAATGTAAGTATATAAGTTTATATTTCATAAGTATCAAATTGCTACAATGTCAGTGTATTCAATCGAATCTTTGCTTCTTGATGAATTCACTCACGAATACATACAATTTATAATAATAATGAATGGCGATTGAAAATGCACTCGTTTTTTTGACCAACTTGTATGAAAACTGAATTCTATCTATGATTCAAAATCAACAGATTAAAATCATTAATCATGCAGGATTCATACTTTAAATACAATATAGTTTTCAATAATATAGATATTCTGACATTGAAATGACTGAAATAAATATGTAAATAATATGTTATAGTCAATGTGGTATTCAATATAATATTATGGACCAGACATTTCATAAAACGACAAACACGGTTTAGGCATTAAGCAATACGTTATCAATTCAAACAGAAACACCCTCAGCAGATAAATGTAATCGATATTCTGTCATTAATTTCGTGCCTATTATTTAGTGTCTTATCAGTATTACGTAGTATGTTTATATGTCATGTTGTATAAAAAAATAGTTAATACACAACAAATAACTAAATATAATTAATTCACTAAAATCTTCTTTATCATAATATTATATTTATACTTAATTAATTTACTTAATATTACTTAATATTTATTTACTAATTAACCTAATCTTTGGTATTATAGAAAATATTGCCTGTACATTAAATAAAATAGTCAATTTATATATAATAAGAGCCAATTATCATTATCTTGAATAAAATTTTACTGTACTGATATTCTATAAAATGACTAGACAATAAATAAAATGACTTCATTTTATACTACGACGTAAAGGGCTGTTTATAAACAATTCATATTTATTTATTTCCCTTTTAAACCTTCTATTTTTTAAAAATGTTTAAGTGTATCATATACTTTTTAATAACTATAAGTTAATTAATCAAAATCTATTCAAGACTTATTTTTATAATGTATCACAAAAATAAATATTGTATTAATTATTATTTTAACACGATTTTAATGCATTCATTTAGAAAATGAATGATCAAAACAATAAAAGATTTACATAAGATGTATCAATAATCAAGTAGGTACAATTAAATTATTCAATCTAAACAAAAAAATAACAATAAAAGAAAATTTAATAATACGTTAGTATACTGCGCAATTATTATCGGTGGAATACAATTCCGCAAATTAGCGAAATCATGTAGATTTTAATAGCCATTGATATTACATACACGATTCTGTATACTTTTAAATGCAATTTTGCATTCCCAAAATATGTATGTATCATTGTGGTAACATAGTATATTACAAATCGTTTTGTGCTTAAAACGATTCTACGCTTTTGAAAACAAAACTTTCAGAAAACATGATTTTAGTTTACATTTTACACATTGTTGGATTCGTTGGATTAGGTATCGTATTTTATATTATAACTTGGATGTAATATGGTAATAATTTTGTTATTAAGAGATATATTTTGAAATTTTAACAAATCAATTTAATGTTTTAGATAAATATTAATTACGTTATGAAATACACACCTATAGCTACAAATATTATACATTATAATATAATATTCTACTGCACTGAGATAAAACTAATTTAGTTCAATATTTTTCTAAATCCTAACATTTCCAAGTTAAATTAATTTTGTTGATGACTTACTATTGAGTTCTTTTTTGAAAACGATCAGTTCACATAATTATATAGTTAATTAATTATTACATGTACGTCAACATTGTATTTAAAATTATGAGGAATAGTATATGTTTACAATGGCTATTAAAATCTACAAAATTGTGCAAAATTTCGGATCCATATTGCAAGCTCTTGCAGCCATTATTATAATACAGCAATTGAAACAAATAATAATTTTGAATGAATTTAACGTCGAAAATAATCATTAAAAATATTGCTCATTGAATAGGTATATGCTATGTACTCGTATTATAAATATTAAAAGAAAAAACTGTTTTAGAAAAGCTTTCTTAAATTTTTTGCACTATTTTATTACCTCTTTTTGTAATAAAATAATGTGAATAGTATAAATAATATAAACGTATATAAGTCAGGTATTAAAATTGTAACTAAATACCTAGCTGATAATAATCTTATTTAACATAATATAATATTACAAATTACAATACTCCGTGGATAATTGATTATCAAATTCTAAATTTTCTTCAAATTGTTCATGTTTCATTCACAATTTTCAACTTTTTATTTGATAAACAATTATAATTATATGTGACATTCTTACTAATATTTGTAATTTAATATTTCAAGCAACGCGCGCCACGTATTATATATGCTATAACATAGGTACACATTAAGGCTGAATTATAATTTCTCAACATACAAGAAGAAATGCCAAACCATACTCATTTACGTTATATTTTAAATATACAACTAATCATATTTTTATTATTATTATTATTTAATACAAATAATATTATAATATATTGTATACAACGCTGTTTAATCTTCAGTGAAACAATGATTATTATTTTGGACTTTTGTTCTCACTGTTCTTGTAGAGGGCCAAATGTCCGGGAGGGTTTGGTACGTTTTCTGAATTATACATATGCATAACAATTACTTTAAAATTAAAATGCAACAAAACTTTTAGCATATTATAGTGTTATATTATAACTTAAAATGTATTATTCATCAGAGCGAAATAAATAATAAGTCTTTATAGTATAACTATAATGATGACTGTAAATGGAACTTCCAAAAAACAAGAACTATTTTAGTCATGTTCCACATGAGATGAGTGTAGAAAAGATACTACAATAGTATTTCTACCATTGTACCACTGTATCTTATTAGTCATTGTTTAAAGAACAAAGTCTTCTTAAGTTCTAACTAAATTATTAAAATACTTATACTTAATCAAATCATAATTAAATTATATTTTAAATACATATTTTTTTCAAAATGTTTTTAGTAATTTTAAGTTTTATTGTTTTTAATATGTTGTATTAAGTACTGCTGTTTTCATTCATGAAATATGTATGGAGAGTTAATTAAATTTATCATTTTATTTAATAATCTATTAAAATTACTTAGAATACTCTTTATTGATAATTCATATAATATATCTTTACAAAATAGTATTTAATTAAATCTACTTTAATGCAGAAAATAAAATATAATCAATTATATACGCAGCTTGGAAAATAATTGTTAATTACCTTTATACTTGGAAGTTGAGACTAATAATATTTAATTATAAAAGTAAATAATTTGTAAAAAAAAAAAATGCTGTAATATTTATGATATTCTATTTTATCAACATACTTAATACTTTTTGTTTTTTGAAGGGTTGATCAAGTTGAATTTCTAAAAAAAATATTTGATTTGTGTAATTGTGTAATTCAATGTGAAAAAAATGCAAAAACAAATCATACTTAAAAAAAGTCAAAAATTACTTTAAAAATTAAGAATTCAATAAAAATAAATTCATAGTACCAATAAGTATACTTGAAAAAAAATTATACGAATATACTTCAGTATGTTCTTTATATAAGTCTCTTCCTTTATAAAGCATTCAAAAAAATACATTGAACTCCAAACCTATAATTATTATTCATCAGAAAAATGTGTAGCAAATCTGAAATTAGTCTCAAGTAAATTTTAATAAAAAATATTCATATTCAAAAATAATAAAGATGGGAAAAAATTACATTAAAAACAATCTATTATTGGTGTTAGAAAAAAAATATAGGTATTTATGTATTATTTATTGATACTTTTTTAATTGAACAGTGTTATGATATGAATAGCATTGTATTTATACAGGTTCTTAAAAATATAAGACGTTTTAAAATAGGTATTGCATTTATAATTTCCATCATCTTTCTTGAAAATTATAATCGGTAAAATGTTTTTATAAAATTAGATGTGTAAAAATGTTTAATTAATGTTCTGTTTAAAAATAAATTCACGTAATCAAATTACCAACATATAATCATATAATGCATCATGGTATCAATAATCAATCAAAATAATAATAATTATAATTATACCTAATACTAATTTAGATGATGTTGTCAATACAAAATAATCTATACTATAAAAGCAAGTCCTGATTTTTTGTCACGTATATACGATTAATCCACACCGTTCAACTTATCATCACAGTTTGCTGGAGGTTTTAGTATCACTTTTGTTAGAGAACATGTCCAATATTTTGACATTATCAGATTTTTAAATAAATATGTTATTTGTATCTAAACACACTTTTTGATGTAAAAACGAAACACATCTACGTTTTCCTTAGTAACAATGTGTGTATCTTTATTTCATTTATTCCGAAAAGGGAACATAATAAGTTTTATGTCTCTCCTGTAAAATTTGAATTTCAACGTATATGTATAATGTATATTATATATTACAATATATTAAAATAACTGTTTAAAGAGTATAGTTAAGTAATCGCCTACGACCCACCTCAGACTGTGTATATAGAACCGACGATGAATCAACTATTATTGTCGACGTGTATGAGATATGAAAACGGCTCGGTGCTTTGAACGGTCCTAAAGTAGTAGGTTTAAAGCATAAATCACTACGTTCTAACTACGACTGACGTACTTAATCTTAGGACTCGAGTAATTAAGATAGGTTAAAACGCATCCAATAATAATAATAACCAATAGAAAAGTAGTCAGTAGTGCGCTGATTGGCTGTATGATGCGAAAACCCACAAAATGCCAAGCCAATATTGTTGTTTAATAATCATTGTTATTATTATTCATTTAACGAAGTTATAATATTATTATACAATATTTTCCCGGGGGTAAGGATAATGATAATAATATGAGAAAAAAATTATTTTTATTATCTATAAGCATATTTATGAGAATTTATAAACACTTTGAATTATGATTATTTTGCGTAAGTATAAAGTATATATACACTTTAGAGCATTTTATAATTGAAATAACTATAAGACAAAGACACAGCCCCAAAATTTGCAAACAACTATCTACGGGGGCGGATCACACGAGTGATAGCTAGTTATTAAAATAAATCTATGTTTGGTTTTTAATCAAATTTTAATAAAAATAATATTAATTTAGATAGTGTTTGTTTTTACCAAAAATAAGTTTTGTTAGAGTTTAGACAGTCCTTAACAAGTTTTTTGAAGTTTCAAATTTAAATTACAAAAAATTAATATTTATGTCATAATTTGAACAATATTCAATATTATAATAAATTCAAAGAATTTATTGGCTTCACAATTATGTTTTTTTTCCAATTTTTTAGAAGTTTGCCAAAAATGTTGCATTTAGCACTTCAATAGATTGATTGAACAAGTTGAACAAAGATATTATTATACTTTAAAATATTGATTTTTAAAATACACAGTTGTTAAAATAAGAAAAGTATGTAAAGAAAAAAAATAATAGTAGACTGAATATGAATATGATTGTGCTAAAATATTATCCATAAACTCGCATTATGTCATCTGATGTATTATATACTTCATATCAAACTTTATAGGCATTATTATTTTTTTCTATTTTCCTCATTTATAGATTCAATTATTTTAAATTCACGTGTATGAGAAAACTTTTGGACACTAGATTTATGGATTACCCTACTTTGTTGTATATGTACAATTGTATAACAACAACCAAGTTTTAAGGATACTAAACATTAATTCAGAGAAGCTTAACATCGACACTACATATGCAAAGCCAGTTTTTGAATTAATTCATTAAAAATCATTTTATAGACTATTTTTAAGTAATTATTCTGGTTATATTTATTTTTCAGTATACTTTAAGCTTTCTCAAACTTCAGTGGTTACATTATTTAAACTACGTAATTTTTATATAACAAAAAATAATCTTTGCTACCTTGAATTGTTGCAAATAAAATTCATAAAAATTAACTTTAGTTTTAACTTTAGACTTATATCATCCAAATAAAATTAACAAAACCTCAATGGTATTCCAGTATCCATTATATTGAACATATAGAAATGCACAAAAAGTTAACATTGAATTCAAGTTTTGATTCATATGGCATTTATAGAATAATTTTAAGTTAAAAATCAAGTATATGTGTGTAATTGTATAATGTATATTATATGATATACATTTTATCTTTCTTCAAAATTAATATTCCTAATTTATAAAATATAGTAGTTAAATATAATTTTACTAAAAAATTAAACAAAATAAAATCGATAGTATTCAGTTCTACTATGTCTGATAATAATCGTTTGAAAGGTATTGGCATAATAGTATTAAGAAGTTTTATTTTCTATTTTTTAATAAGTTAAAAAACTTATAATTTAATATATTCATGAAAACTTAAATAAGTGAATTATTCGATTAAACTTTATTATTCTAAAATATTCTGTTCAGTTATTTTAAAAATGTATAGCATTTTATTACAAAAAACATTGAACATTTTTAAAAATAATTAAGTATCCATTTTAGAAGATACCTATACTAAGGTATTTTATTAAAATAGTTAATACATTAATTTAATTTACTTAGTTATAAGGTATTATCAAATGCATGATACAAACAATTTTTTAAAACTTAATTAGTGTTTTTATTAGTTAGTTTTATTACATTTTCTGACAACCATGTACAGATCACTTTCCACGATAACTAATTATTTTAATGTTGATAAGGTTCTTAAATGTTTTCAACAGCGAAAAGTATAAAAAAAATAAATGTAATATAAAACATAAAAACTGAATTATATCATTGATTATATAGTTATATTTTAAAGAGATTTATCATTAATTAAATATTTAATTTGATAGATTCTCAAGCAAAAATAGATGATTGTTAAACATATTTTTAGTATAGTTACTATAAATTATAGTTTTTAAAGCTTGCATAGTATAAATTTTGGAGAGTAGATTAATTATGTTTTTCAAGTTGTATTTGAGTACCTATTATCAAATTTAATCTAATTAAATGAATTATAAATATATATATATATATATATCTTCTTTAAATGTTTTCTTTTACAAATACTAACTATGTATAATTTATACTTTCCGAGCTTTTTTTGCTACGATTTTTTATAAATATTTTAAAATTGAAAATAACAGTCAACAAACGTATTTCTTCGGGTTAGATTTACATAAGTACGAATAATTGTTTATTTTTATACTTATTTCTCAGTACCCAATACCAAACTCCTAAATTAATCAAGATTAAAAATAAAGTCATATGAATTATTTATTATTCCTTAAACGTAACATAATAATAGTACCTTTATTATTAGTTGATAAATTATTAATGTTTTTATCCGGGCCTAAAATTGTGTGCAGTAGAAAATTTAAAAGTGTGCATTACTTTTTGTACTTTAACCGGAGTTATTTTGTTTTTAATTTTAAAATGTATAGGTATCAACAATCAAGAACTTTTATATAGAAGAGTGTCTTAAATTGTATTTATTATAACTAATTACTAATAAATACCAAAAACAATTATGCTACGAAGTTATATGTGACATGTGTACTACTAAGTCTATGTTTATTATTTAAAAATATTTTGGAGTATGGAATTATAGGTGTGCAGTAGCAAAATACCCTAATTTTAAGCCCTGGTTTTTATGTTTAACTATGACACACAACAACTTAAGTTTTATCTGGTATTCTATTCAATTTCAAATGTTTTAGAATTGATGATAATATACAAATAAGACTTAAACATTTTTAAAATAAATTATGATGGCTTAAATTCGTTAAATATATACCTATACTACATTCATATCAATAATATATTATTTAGTAAACCAGCATTCGACTTTTTGCTTATTTTATTTGGAATATTATTAGCGAAATAAGGCTTCAAGTAAATTCGAATATTTATATATTTTTTTTTTATTTACAATATTATAAACTTAACAAAAATCAAACAAAATCTATCTTATCTAAGAAATATAATTGAGTATTGTATACTACATTTATATAATATATTATTATCTCCTAAAGTAAATAATGAGTAAAATAATTTAATTTAGTTTTAAATTTTAATAAGTAACAAATAATAAGTAATAATAAGTTACTATTATCTTTATAAGATTATATTTGTATAGATTTTTGATTCAACTTTACTTTAACATTATAAAGCTTTTATCCGTTAGGCATGAATAACTTACATACCAAAAATAGTCTAAATGTTATTATCCACAGCGGTAAACAACTCGTAGTCCCATAAATGTGAAGTATAAAATCTATTATCTATATAATATTATTTTTACATACTTTTAAATTTTAATAATAATCTGTAACAATATTGTGTGCTAATAGTTCAGTTAAAATAAAGTTTTGTTGTATCTTCTAGAATAATATACTAAATACGCGATTTTTCTTTTGAATCTCATTTATTTACTTAATTTATTCTATTATAAATAAATAAATATTTTGTAGTAACCTTTGACTATTTTAAAATCTTACAATTTACGTCTGCAGTCCAGCTCAAATATAGGTAAGATATAAACGTTGAAATGAAGGTAGTTTTTTAATAAATTTTGTCACATTGAAGCTGCTGTATCTTCTGTATCGAAGAAATTATTATCTTCAATCAACTATTCGAGATTTATGGAATGGAATGGAAACTAATAAATTCTATTTCTGTAGATCTCTTTAGTGAGACTTTAACCTAACTAAATCATTTGTAATACTAATTTATTAATTGTATTTGTCGTTTTGGATAAAAATGTATAGTAGTGTTTACTTTATACCGCAACAACAGTATTAATACAGATAATAATGAGTCAGCAGAACATGTATACTTATATTACTTAATAAAACTTTGTCATGATCTGGTATAAAGGTAATATATAATTGAAGCTGGAACCATTTTTAGTAACGCTTTTTCAAATGTAAGTTCTCTTTCATTTAATTAAATACTTTCAAATCCTAGTGGTTTTTCCAAAAAGGATTTCAACAAACGAGACTTCGGTTTCAATCTTTGATTTTTCCAATTTTAAAATGTTGCTACTTCTTCGTGTAATATTCTATTGTATTATTAAATAGAAAACTTTTTTTGGTATTTTTATATTTCTCTTCACATATATGTCAATAGCAACACTGAAACTATAAAATACAAAATACTCTAAAATACTCAAAATGTTTTTTTAAATTATTAAAATTACTCTCAATTCGACTGTTTAATTTGATTTTTTCACCATGAGTAAAATTTGGTTTAATATTAATATTCCAGCCACTATACTAAACCAACTTGGGAAAAGTTTCATAGAATTTATAACTTAATTAATTATTTCAGTAATATATTGTTCATTGTTAAATTCTCCTTCAATACTATAATAATTTGAATCTCACATTAGGTCAAAATAGTCTTTGTCCAATTATAATATAATTAAATTATATTATAATAATTAACTGTTAAGTCGCACTTAGATTAGATATGATGGGCGTATTTTACCTCATAAAAATGTATACCTAAAAATTACCGGGCGCAATTTACTATACTATTTTCACTACCTGCTCAGTGCTTACTATGGGCGCAATTTACAATCGCCCACTTATATTACAGTTAAAAACCGTTATTTTATGAATTATTTACAAATGTTAGTTAAAGTATGAAATAATGCTCGCAAATAATACTTTAACTAGTTATTCTATACAACTTAAATTTGGTTTTCATTAAACTATAAAATACATTTGAATTTAAAATATATTATGTTTTATTTATTTTAAATTTAATTAATTATTTATTTGTACACACAAGGCTACTGTGGATTTTAGAGTTGCACAAAACTTCTTTTTCCTACAAACACAGTAAACACTTATGACTATAAAATTATTACTAAACGATAATCTTAGAATAACATGATAAAACTACAAGAGTATTGCTTATTGGCAGTCGATCAGTAATTTATATTTGATACGAATAAACCGAACCAAGACGATATAAGACATTGTATAGGCGACCCAGCGTTATAGGTAAACGATAATCATATTTTGTACAATTTGACATATTAACGATTGATGCCAGATAATTTATAAAATAACTAGTTAAAGTATAAATTACATATTATAATATTACCTAAACATTTTAGCTGTTTCATAAATTACCAAGGTATTTCATAAAGCATTTGATTCAGCACTTTAACGGTAACACAAATAAATAGATTTTTTAATCATACCTACTTTGGCTTATGGTAATTAATTTAAAATATATATCATAATGCACACGTTACAGACATAAGGTAGATAATATTATAAACCTACAGACGTATTGTCCATTGCGTGCCACTGTCGGATCATGTGGGCGTGCAAATACAAGATAAAACCGTACTTACTACATATACGGGCTAATGGTCTTCGGAAAATATTTTTCAATCCTATTTTATTTTTATTTTTATTTTATTTTTTTTAATACAATATGATGGCTTACAGTTGTATCGCAAACTTCTACAGGTACTTATTATTAACGGCATACATATTAATCACTTTAATTGTTATAATGCACAAATATCTATGGAGTATTTTGACATATTGTATATACATAACCCGTATGATTGCAAATTATTTTTTATTCATTTCTTTGTTCTGTGTTCGATATTATTGCTAAAAATTTTGTCTCAGCCCATTATCAAAAACGCTGGAAAATGTTGACTTTTAAGTATTTTTTTTTTTTTTTTTTGACTTCGTTATTGCTATTAACATTTATTTTATCATTGTCATATACTTTTATCTCGATCACAATAACTATTATTCCGAGTAATAGCCTAACTGATATTGTCCCTCTCTTATATTATAGATTTGCATTTTATTCAAATTCGACAGACAATCCAATTTACACGCAAATACAACATCATCATTATTATTAGATACTATGGAATTGCATGTATTTAATAAAATCTACTGTTTTTTTGACGTCAACATATTTTTTATATCTTCCAATAATAATTTTAATATCGTATAATAAAATCATTTTTGTTTTAATGTAAACACATTAATAAACATTATGATTATTTTATTCATATTAATTAATATTACTACAAACTAAGCATTTCAAATAATAATAGAATGTTATCTCTAATTATTTGTTTGTTAAAACAATAATCATTACAAAAATTAATGTTTATACAAAACATAAAATAAAAAAAAATTGGAAAACTCATTTTGCTTTAAAGTAAGGATGAAATGTATTTCATCATTGAGTAAGTTACTATAATGAATATTTAAAATTTAAATTCAATAATAAATAAGGTTAGCTTTTAGGTATAAGGTTAGGATACAAAAAATTATCCTGAGCAGAAACAATGTGAGATTTGTCAGACCTTATTTACTGTATATTATATAATAAATTAATTTAGTAATAACCTAAGTTTCAAACTATCTACGGTTAACATTATATTTTAAATAACAATTAGACAACTAAAATTATTAGAGAAAAAACCCGTTATTTTTCGTTTAAATACCCAATTATGTCAAAATATCAACTTAAGTCACCTATAAAAAAATTGTGTTTATTTCTATTTTTTATGTAAATTACTGTCCGAGAAATTTATGAAGAATATTGTACACATTTTTGAACTTTGTTCTAAAAAATAAAATTTTAATCAACATTTATATCAAAAACATAATTAAAAAAGTTTTAACTGCAATTGTGCATAGATCTACAAATATTATATATTATCTATGCATATAATATATACTGCGTAAGATAGTCTAAATATATTTTTTAAATGTAATTGTGTAAAGAAAATGATAATATAATAATAATTCAATAGTTGTTATACGGCGAATTTATTTTGAATTACTTAACTATAATTTATAGTTTAAATAACTATAAATGTCAAAATTATACTTCAAATATAAGTATATAAAAAATATTTATGGGTACCTACAATGTGTATATTTTTTTTCAATATTTCTTTATAAACTTTTTCAAGATTTTTGATCATCGATAATCAATAACTTTATCAATATAAATAAAATAAATAAACAAAAAATTAAGAAGTCAACAATTTCAAATGCTATTAAATAGCTAAAAATGTATTTTAAAAAACACCACAAATCTCATTATTAAATAATTACTTCACTCATATAACTTTATTCAGAATACTAGATATCAAATACCTAATTTTATTTTTAAAATATATTTATGACATAATTAAAACATTACAATAGATTATTTTTGGTGGTTTTCTATGCAATTTAATTTATTTTAATAAAGGTAAAGTTGATTTGATAATTGATAGTATATTTTAATTTAAAACACTAATATTTCAAATGTTAATTCTAATATATTTGTTTTTAAAGCCTTATTACAGAGGTCTGGATGTACTTCCTATTCTTAACCACAATTATTTTTATTTCTTTAAACATTTCAATAATATATAAATGAAATTTGATTTTAATACCCATAATAATATTTAATCTTCACTTTGAAGTGAAGAGAATTACTGTTACAGATATTTAAACTCATTTCCAAATTTAAATTAGTTTTAAATATAATAACCTATTTTAATCACACTTAGTCATTCCAAGTAAACATTAATTTAAAATTCTGATTTACTACTTGTTTTCGTAAGTTGTTTATTAATGTATAAAGTAGGAGTACTTCTTTATGTAATTTAACGGAATGTAATATGTACCTTCTGCAAACAAAAAATACAAACACCTTTTAACTGGTAACAATTACAACGTTTTAAAAGATTATAGATTTAATTTAGTTTCGGCTATAACGATATCCTCTAAAAATAGATACCTAGGTACTAAAAAAACTATTTCAGAATTCAGATTAATATCAAAATGTAGGTAAAAATAATTTATTATCGTGACACACGTCTTTTATATTTATTTTTTTTAGAAAAAGCATTTAATAAGTATCAATCTATAATGTATTATTATGTACAATCAATATCTTAAACTTTTATGAAATAAATAAATTTGATTAAATAATATCTTGTCAAAGGCCAAGTCTAACTAATATTGTATTTTCTTAATATCGCATACGCCGGAGCAATTGTTAACTCTCCTGATAGTAAACTCTCCCGGATCTACTCCAATATTACTTGATGGAAACATGTATAAACTCGCCCAAGTCTTCAGTACTACTAATTTAATTTAATAAAAATCATAAAATAAATCTAATATACATTTAAGTTTCATTTGAAAATAGTCAATCATATAATAATAATAATATAAATTAATGCCTTTAGCTGCTATGAGCTATAATGTTATAGCCAAAATACAATAAAAAATAAAAATTCATAAAATAAATCGTACATACAATGTATACGTATGATAAAATAAAAATGTTTGAATTTAATTATATAGTATATTTTAAAAACGTATAGTATCTATTTTTAGATTCTGAACGGAGTGATGAATGTATTGATTTTACAATGATGTATGTTTTTTTTTTTTTTGTCTATGTACAACATAACTAGTCGAAATAATGCTTCAATTTCAAACTTCGGGGGTGGTTTCCGATGGAAAAGTGAATATCCTTGGTGCATTATAGAGGTAAAAAGTAAACATTTTCCAACAGTTTTCAAAAAAAATCGAGAAAAACAAAAAAAAAAATGACGGAAAAACGGGAATTTTTACGCAAAACCAGTTTTCGTCAAAATCGAATTTTTTATTTTGCTATAACTCAAAAACTAATTGATGTAAATACGAAATTATGAAATATTTAAATATGAAATTTTCACCAAATGTTTATATTAGCGTTCTCCATACACAGTTAAATTTTCAAAGAATTTTGACTTTTTTTGAACTATTTATAGACAATTGAAATTTTTAATTTTTCTAAGTACTTTTTTTTAAATAACGATAAAAATTTTTTGGCTGACCAGAAAATGTTGAAAATTTAATACAAGGTTTCTTATAAGTTGTTCTTAAAGTGATAAAAAAAAATCCAAAATCTTTAGTCACAATTTTTTTTTATAAGTGCTGAAAATTCGAATTTATACGAAATATGTCAAAATTGCGAAAATTTGCAAGTAATTTTGTGGTTGGAAAATCGTAAAAATTTTTTCTTTTATAACTAAGTTTTGAAAATATGGTACAAGGTTCTCCATAAATTTTTCTTCAAATATCTGTAAAAAAAACTCTACTGGATTCAGACAAAAAATTTTTATGAGTGTGTGAAATTTAATATTTTACAAAACCGCGTTAAATAACGGTTTAGCCTCAAACAATTTTTGATATTTGTTGTTATTCAAATAGTATAAGTCGTAAATACTTAAAAAATTTACCAGTTATTTAGATTGTTATTTTCAAAATATTTTGACTTTTTTTGAGCTATTTATAGACAAATGAAATTTTCAATTTTTCTAAGAATTTTTTTTTTGAAGTGTCGATAAAAATTTTTTTGGCGGAGTCAAAATATTTGAAAAATTAATACAAAGTTCCTCATAAGTTATTCTTATAGCGATAAAAAAATTATAAGAATACATAGGCACAATTTTTTTTTATTAGCATTTGAAGTTCAAATTTTGACAAAAACTCGTCAAAATCATAAAAATTTGCAAATTATTTTGTAGTTCAAAATTCATAAAATTGTTTATATTTATATCTAACGTTAAATATTCTAGACTGACAAATCATCTCCGTTCAGAATCGTTTTTCGTATACAATGATACCTATCATTGCATTCAAATTTAACCTACCCTAGTCCGAGGTCCACCCCACCCCCTAATGTACAGCAGAGCGGTACCCACTTGCCGACTTTTATCTTTATAATCTAATATTTTTTGAGTTATAATTTTTTCTTTTTTTTGTATGACTGTTTTTACTTGTTTATTTTTAGTCTATTGCAACTTTGAATTTTGAACAATTTTAACCCATAATGTTGACTCCGGAGAGTTTACAAATTTACTTCAGGACTCAGGTAAATATAATCTTAACTCTGGATAGTTTACTATTTTTAAAAATCGGGAGAGTTAATCATAAAATCGGGAGAGTTCACCACCGCCCATACGCCGATCGTTATAGTTATACGTCATACAAAATAAACAAAAATACAAAATTAACACTTTATTAAAAAAAAAAAAGGATTAATAATTAAAAATCATTAATTGTGAATAACAATTACCAATGTTAGGTAATCTAAAGTCTATAGTGTCTAAAATAACGTATCTAAACTAACCGCCATCTATTTGGTATTTTATTGGATAATTCAATAAAATCTCAATAAATTCAAATCATCTATTATATAATAGCTTATATTAAACGAGTAAATATAATTTAGAATACTGTATACGTACAATCCAGTCTGACATAGACTACTCTCGTTTAAATCACCAATTAAAAATCTATTTTAGAACTTACCATAGAACAGAGCATGAATTACTTAGTTTTTTTTTTTTTTTTTGGGGGGGGGGGGGAGTTAAATTTAATGAATTATTTTAAACAGTTTGCGTTTATTAATTATGTGTACCTATCAACTGAACGACAAATTACTAATTACGATATTTTTAACATTTCACCCATTTACTCAATTGAATCATCACATAAAACATTGGTTAAATTGAATTTCAAAATAATATGTATCTATTCAGTATTTAACAACAACGTAAAATACCTAGGTATTCGAGTAAAACCGGGTTTGAACTTTCACCTTTTAAAGTTGTACTTTATTGTATTTAATATTTTATATTCACCATTATTTTTAACATTCTTCTACGAAGCTATTAATATGTGCTATTGACTTAATATGTTATTTTGAATAATAATTATAAATTATAATCACAGTACAAAAATATATCTTGAGATTTTGACAAGGCGTCATAAATATATAATGTGTCGACACAAACCATTATTATAATAAATATATATTTATGAATTCGTTTTTACATTCTAATAAAAATGATTAAATCTGAATAAACAGATTAAATATAGATACCATTTGTTTTTAATAGTGTGTAAAAATATAAAGTTAATGGATATTTTGTCACTGTTTAACAAAATAAAAATATGTATACATAGTACATACATAATGATTGTATTATAGTATTTTATAAATACCCATAAGAATTTATTTATAACAATTCAATATTTCATTAATATTTATAAATGTAAATTATACAAAAAACTAAGAAGTAAAAAAGTATGTATAATCATATGTTTATTTGATACTCAGTGCTTTAATCTTTTATAATAAATATAGTTCAAAGTGGTGTTTCGCTTAAAATTATAGTTAATTTTTAATTTAGATATTAAAGTTAACAAAAAATTGTACTTAGCTATGTCTATATTATTTCAGCCCATCGATATTTATTATTTTGATTGCCTTCGTTCTATACCATATACATTTATTATGTTCATTATGTGGTAATACGTATGCACTGTTAAATGTTAATTCAATAATCAGTTTCCTATAATACAGTTCATATATAATACATGTAATGTACCTATATAATAACGTAAATATCTCGCAGATCTAGTTGAACAAAATATTTTTCACATCTGCACTCATCATTTGAACCAAATCGTAAACGAAATATTGTAAATTTAATTAACCACAAAAAAAGTTGTAAGTAACTCTAACTAATATAACCTTGTATATAAACAATCAAAACTATGTTATAAATTACAATAAATCGTTATGTAACTAATGGCACTTAATAGCCGAAGTTCATTCTTAAAAAATAAAAAACAAATTAACACAGACGAGGTTTTATGTTTCTACATTTTTAAGTGTAAACATGTTTTTGACAAATCGAAATAAGTTTTAATGAAATATACTAATTGTTCGAGATATTTATAATCGTATCATTAGAGCTTCAATGTATTGTATAATATTGCAGTATAATTGACGTATAGAATAGTAATAACTAATGATTAATAACGTCGTCCAATTAAATAATTCAAAATGTGAATTTTAGCGCCGTCGCACATAAATAATATGACGTATTATACTATTATACCTAACAATATTTAATCATACTTTACTCGTTTAAAAATATTTTTTCAGATTTTATAGTTTATACGTATAAGATGCTATAAAACTTCAGTATGTTATATCGTTTAATACTGGTATACCTACTAGTACTTATTACACTTGTATAAACCTTGTTTTTAACAGCATAATAATTTATGATTTTAATTAAATGAAAAATAAAATATTTATGTAAGTCCAACTACAATTGATAAATATAATACATAATATCTACTATCACTGAATTATATAGGTATTTTGTTTAAAAAAAAAATAATAATAAATATTATATTAGTGACTAAACACTTCATCGCATAACTTATTGTTGTATGACAACATATTTTAAATGGTGATGACAGATGACAGCGAATTACAGAATTTAGGTCTATCCATTTTTATATAACTAAAAAACCATTATGACCATCGGACATTAATGTTAATGAAAAAATTTAATTATTTATAAGATTTCGTAATTGTCAATTACCATAGTACACGTTAATTTTTTTTATCAAGAGTTATTATTATTTATTCGTTTAGTCTAATAATCAATCATAAGTTTTTGTTTTTGTGTCACATAATCGTTTGGCAAATGTCATGAATATATGAAGGATTACAAAAATTAAATGTTTAATCCTAACAAAAAAATATAATTATTTCGAAAAAAAAATCGCATTAAGGATTAATACGTATATACTGTCGTATATTGTTTCATATATAAAATCGCAGTTGCATCAAAAATGTTAATCTGTATTGTCAGACACAGCTAAAAATTAATATATTTAAACACCATCTTTTCTTTTCTAAATTCAAACTATTCATTATTTTAGCAAGAACTAAAATTATTAACCAGAATAACTGCACACTTGATAATAATATTATAAACATTATTATTAAAAAGTATACATTACGAAAAACATATCAAAATAGTATGTGTCGTGTGAGTATGAGACACATATTCAGTGGCGACGAGTATAGGATTAAGTGAAGCAATATTGGCATATTGCTCATATCTGAATTTATAGGTGGGTGGGTGGGTGGGTGGGTGGGTGGGTGGGTGGTCTACCGGGCCTGAGTGGGGTCTAATCGTAAGACCTCAAAACAAATATCATGACAAGTATTATAGTTAATAAATAATAATATAATTTACGAAGTTACTGTTGTCGTGTGTTGTCGTACTTATTTTAGTTCTGTTTTATCTTATTTAATTTAAATTAATATTTAAATTATGAAGAAACAATCAATACGTATACTATGTCATCAGATTTATTGAAATGTAAGCTGATATTTAAATAAATGTGATTATGACACTTCTACAGATATAAAAATAATTTTATATACCTATAAAATTATAAACATTATAATTATTAACAAAATAAATCATTTCATTTATTAATAATAAACATTTTTTTTATATAAAAATATATCTACATAGTACCTAAACATACTGAGTATAAACTTAGTACCTACTTACACACACTTTTCTTACTTAATTTAAGGTACAATAAAAGAAATAATAGATATATTAATGTTAAATTTTGGAGATTTAAACTATTAAAATTTGAGCTTCAAACTCTAATACAAAATTTGTGACTACATAGTTTTTATTGTTGCGTTTTTTTTTATTCAATAATTAAATTGTTTGACCGTAACAAAAATATATAAAAATATATATTAACATAAATCGATAAAAAAAATGGCAAAAAAGTCTATAATTAATATAAAAAAATACAAAATAAATAAAAAAAGTTTAAATTTATCTTTTCTAAAAAATACTCGTATAAATATATGGCAAATCTGTTAGGTAATTTGTATTATCAAAACAACAAATGAAGCCAAAATCTCATGGTATTGCGTACATTTTTCAAGATTCTCCCACACATATTTTTTACATTCGATTAATTTAAAAATTATTAAGAATTGTTAACTTTTGAACTAAAAATTACAAACCACATACAATTTACAATTATTTTATATCTACAGTTTCCCTACATATTTTTTGAATTACAATTAAATAAGAAAAAATATAGTCAATTTTCTACCAGAAACTATATTCAAAGATGAATATTAAAATATTTTTACCACTCCAAAAATTGATGACTGATGATGGACAAAAATATTTTTTTTTCTAAACACAATTATAAAGCCAATTAATAATATACATTGATTGCTCCACTCAAAAACAAAAATCAAATCTGCTTAGAAGTTATTAAAAATAAATTAATAATTGTTGAATAATGTCATAATAATATATGTACCACTCATGTCTGAATATCTCCAATAATATTCAAAAGAATATTTAAAAATAATAAACACGTTGAATTAATTCATCAATCCAAAAAGTTAATAGTTTTTAATAGTCATTAAAAACGTTTCCAAAAGTATATTTATTTTGTAAAATATATAAAAAAAATAATAAGTACTCTAAACAAAAAAAAAAAATTATTTAATTTCGATTATAACCAATAGTAGTAACCTAAAGTTGTCAAATTTTATTGAAGTTTCATAACTTTCATGAGCAACAAGTTTTTAAAAGTGAAACTTTACACTTTATATTTGTGTTGTTTCCTTCTCACTATACCGTATCAAAAGTTACAATACACTTATAAATATCGTGTACTCGAGAGTACGATAAAACTTTTACTTGATTATATATATTAGTTTATGGCCATTTTGCTTATAATACCTATGAATTCAAAGCTATCATTATGAAATATTAAAAAGATGGCATAACATTTTGTTGATTTATTTTAAAAGTTTAAAACCTTGCATCAATTTTATGGAATTATGTAGCTAGGTAGGTATAATATTATACTGGTGATAATCGATGATCAAATTAAAACAGGACGGAGAATAAACCAAAACAATTATTTCAGCAGTAATATTAATTTATCAAAATATTATATAATGTTACTTTTATTATCCAGTACACCAACTAAATATATTACCTTACTACCAAGTGAGAGTGAAATTGAATGAATACAAGTTTGTGGTAGATCTGATAACAAAAGAAATATAAACACCCACCGCTTACGCTTCTATATATTTAAACTATTAAACATGTATTATGTAACAATAATTTTCAAATACAAAATATTATAAAAATTTAAAATTTTTCCATTGGACTGATTGTAAAACCAGACAGGTTAAAATGTCTATTTTACGCATCTCCCCCTTGAAAGTGACGTCACTGAACAAATTCTCATGTTTTCTGTAGTTCAAAATATTGACTTTAAAATAATAAATTACAGAAATAATGAAATATATATATAATATATATATATATATATAACTCCCAAATGATACAGCCAATTTTATTAAACTACCAAACTATTACTCATATACATATAGTATTAAAAAAAACCTTAATACATCTTTGAAAATGCATTTCTGAAGGTATTTTGTATCGAAAATATGTATAATTCTATTACTATCCACTAGTAGTCTAGTCTAAAAAATAAGTTGCAGGCACTATATTATGCCTAGAAACCCATCCTATCATACTAAAATATGTCTGTGCAATGTGCATGAATGCGTGATATTACTACTTAAAACTTGAAAATTTAATATAAGATTTCTTAAAAATTGTTCTTATTATAGTTAGTCAAAATTTTGTTATGAGCGTTTAAAGTTAAAATTTTTACGAAGTATTTCAAAATTGAGAAAATTTACAAGTAATTTTGTAGTTAAAAATTCATGAAATTTTTTGTATTTATATCTAAGATTAAAAAATTCAACACTAAGTGTTCCATAAGTTTTCCTCAAACCTTCATTATAGAAATCCTGTGTCCTGTGTGTCTAGATTTTAAATTTTTACGAAGTCGCGTAGTAACGATAACGAATTATCTTCAAACGATTTTCAATATTTGTTAGTATTTAAAAAGTATAACTAATTATTTAAATTGGCTTTGTTTTAACATAATTTAATTTTCAAAATATTTCGCTTATTTTTAAGACTATTTATGGACATTTGAAACAATCGTTTTTGTTTAGTTTTATAATTAGTTATTGATAAAATTTTTTTGACTAAGTCAAAATACTCAAAAATGTAATACAAAGTTCCTCACAAATTAGTCTTATAGTGATTCAAAACTTATAAGAATACATAGGCACAATCTTTTTTATTGGCGTTTGAAGTTCAAATATCAACGAAAATTCTTCAAAATCATGAATATTTGCATATTATTTTATAATTAAAATGTATAAAAAAAGTTGTATAAGTAGGTAGCTAAGAGTTACAACAATTATAAAAGAACTTAAATTTTGGGGTATTCAGGCCATTAAAACATAAACCACCTTTTTTACCACCCACTGGAAAATATATCCTAAACTGGCAAATCATCTACGTTCAGAATCGTTTTTCATAATTTTTTATTTATTTATTACTCACCAACTTTATTGCTTTAATATTAGTTTATAATAGTTTTTAAAAAACCTATTTTTAAAAATTTATCATTATGTAAAGATATTAAAATAATAATAAACTAAGCTTAACTAAGGAATATATTTGTGGCACAAGTACAAGTTATTACCACTTAAAGTACTGATACTAATCAATACTCCGATCAACTTTAAATATTTAATTGCTGATTCTAATTTTTCATTTTTATAAATCGCAAATCTAAGAAAAATATGGAAATGGAAATGAAATATGAAAAGAAAATGGTCACTGTAGTAATAATTATCGATTGATGTGTCAAATTTGAATTCAATGATATATCATTGTATACAAAAAACGATTCTGCGTGAAGACAAACAGTCAGTTTATTAAATTATATTTATATCAATAAGCACCTACCAATACATTTCATGAAATGTTTTTTGATATTTCTATTCAAGTAATTTATTTTAAAATTAGTATCAAGTTAGATTGAATTGATTTAATTTTTGCCAAAAACATTTCATGCATTATAATTATTGTATAATTAATATTTAATTATTTTGATATTATATCATGTATATTTATAGGGAACATATTATCATATTGTTGTTAATTGTTGTTATTAAGTCAATATCTACTATACCTGCCTTACTACAGTATAAATACCGTAAAACAGTGTGAATTTGATTATATCTTAAAATTAGTCTATATACATTTTGAAAATTTCATTACGTAAAGTAAAATGCATAATATATATAAAAATCTTACGCCTTCACTCACCACGAATAATGCTTTTTAATTATAAAAATAAATAATTACATCGTTATTTTATAGTTGACGATTTCGTCCAAATTTGAAATTCAAATGTTTAGTTTTAGACTTGGGGGGGATATGACTTATTTTGGGGGGCCTCCCCCCTATTTGCACCTATGCGATTACATATATATTTATTATCATGTTTTCACATTTCACGCACTATTGAATGTACCTACTAAATTTATGCAAACACTTTTGTTCTATAATTTCATACTATAAAAAATAAATATCCATAAAAGCAACGTTCCATCAATCTAATATATATATATGATATATTAATGGAATCAAAAAAATTGATTTTGAAGAAATAACTTTTTTTTTAACAAAAAAGCCATTTGTAAACTTGGCTTAAACTTTTCCGGTTAGATGCTGACATTATTATTATACATTCCAAGTAATAAAAAGATAACAATATAGTAAAAACGTCATTATAAGGTAAATAATGTATTATATTATCAGATTCGTTATTGTTTTATGCAAAGCCGACAAGTGCGTTGCGTTTTTAAAATACCTATACAGTCACCAAGTCGGTTTTCCGGATCAAGTTTCATCTCTTGCCAGAGAGAACGAATACTATGCCAATCGCGGTGCGTTCAAACTTAATGTACCGTAAAATTCTGTACTTCCGAGTACTTACCGGCTACCTCTCTATTTATATTGCGGGTAAACATATCGCTATAACCTAACCAATGTGTGAGAAAATGTATATACATATTATATTATGAATTTGCATCAAAGAGAATATTAATCAAACTAATTGCTTGTATACACAACCAGCAAAATTGTTTGCACTCATTGCACTATAATATTAAGGGATTTCATAAAAAAAAATGGTAGTGGTCATGCTCGGTAAATCAATCAGTACCTATTTATTTTATAGTATTATACTAAACTTGATATTAATATATAGGCGTATAATATTGTACATTTTAGATTCTGAACGAAGTGATGAATATATTGATTTTACAATGATATGTGTGTGTTTTTTTTTTTTTGTATGTCTGTGTACAGCATAACTTGTTTAATAATCATAATTATTTAATTATTTACTATAATTACTAAATTAGTCTTGATTTTAAAATATCACCCTCATTAATGTACATATATTATATACCTAAGATATATATTATTTTCCAACAAATCACAAATGGTGTATTTACACAAAATTAATTTAAAATCGTTCATATGGTTTTAAAAAAAAAAAATGTATTTCCATTACAAAAACTATTAACATATATTGTTATTGCTATTATCAACTAGGTACATAGTTTTAAAAAAATATATACCTAATATTGTCGCATGATGGTATAAAAATGTAACACTCTTAATTCAACCTTCAGTAGTATAGTATACCTATTACAAAATCTACATTGAATAATAAATTCTAGTTTGAAATTATTTAATCTTTATAAGTTATAAAGTATATAAATTTTACACTACAATAATTATGCAGAGTATCATAACCGATGATAAGACTATGCCATCGTCCTCTGAGGCCTCAAGTCAATCGAAGACAAAACTACAAAAGTCTTAACACTTCTGCAACATTCATCGAGTTTGACGACCCAAAAGTTGTATGCAAGTTATTAAATTAAATTTTAATCGTGCAATCGTTACGACAGGTGCTTATACTTAGACAGATACCGAAAATAAATATTTATGTTTTGTTATTTTTTTTTTATTTTGGTATACCTACCAATTTATTGTACAAAACAATTTTTTTCACACGGATAAAAATGTTTGGTTTTTATGCATATCTGTTGATGGCTATTAGTATCTATTACCTATCTCAGTTTGTTTTAGTGCAATCTAAATCTAAATTATATAATAGCGATTACATATAATATATATACCACAAAGCCTAAAGACATATTATCTATCTAATACAAAGTAGGTACCTAAAATCAGAGTAAATAGTATAATATCGAAGTGTTTATGTCTATTGTCTAAACAGTAGATACTACATATATAGTTACATTTGGGAATAGTATTATTGTAATTTGTAGTACTGTAGTAGTATAATATAGTCTTACCTGTATAATATCCCCAAACTTTATGCGAATCCATTGGATATATTTTCATTAAGGACACATTAGAGGTAAACACAACTCATGCACACAAACGATCGCAATTCGCATGGAATTGCATCAGTTTATTTCCAGCTTTTCCGGTACAGCTGTATACAAGACAACAAGACATTATCATTGGGACGACGAATACAGAGAAGACAAGTTATTTGAAAACTCATCACTTGTGTAATTAATAATACAAAATTAAAAAGCTAAAACTCATTAAAAGTAATTTCAATTCTATATATAAGGTCTGTACAGTTAAATTGTGTAAGAAACTTACTATTATTTTCGTCGTTGCGAACAAACACCGTTCTTATACTTTTGTTTGTGATAACTGACAATAATATTTAATAATAAATCTTTTAAAATCTTTTTAATAAACATCACCATACTCCATAGGTACATCATTGGTTTTTGTGATTATGTTCGTGACTCAAACAAATTCAAATGTAGGTAGTAGGTCCTTACCTATACCATGTTTATGTATAACAAAATGTCTGTATACAGAAGTCACGTTTATGTTTATGTTTAATGTCAAACACATTATCGCGATTCGCAGATGGAAGTAAAATGTATACCATGCTAAAATTATTTAGTTATAATTTTTCTAATGTAACATTTTAATAAGTTTAAAAGTTTAAGTAAATAAGTTTATAGGTAACTAAAATTATTGTATACCTAGGTACCTACATATAAACTATTCCCGGTTTTAAACCTTACCTTATATAGGTAGTTTCCCTTCTGTATGCGGCTTTATATGTACATTATACGTTTAGACTATAGGTCCGAATTATTTTTATTTATTATAAGAATTTTAAGTTCTAGAGCAACGTTTCTCAACTTAAAGGTTGTTACCCCCTTGAAGATCGCCAACCAATTTTTTAATTATAGTTATTTAGTTAATTTCATTTACTTTATAGTTCCTTATAATAATAATGCTAATAATAATATTTCAAAAAAATTATCTTACAATATTTTCATACATTAATAATTGTCTATGTTATATATTCAACACTTTGCATTTAAATATAAGTTATTATTGTATAAACAAAAATTATTTTATTGAAATTTTGTTAGGTTCCAAGATTTTGGCAATTATTGTAAAATAAGTATTTTATACCTTGAAAAATGTTCAAAAATTTTTTTGAGAGGGCTAAGCACCCCCACGCATCCCCAATCATCGCCTATATACTATACTTATTATTATTTATCATATTATTGTTCTAGACTATTATGAATAATTAAGTACCATGGCCTATTACATATTTACATCAGTAAGTTACTACACCACGTCTCGTTGAGAAGTATCGTAAATCGGCACAATGGAAAGATAACAAATAATGGTTGTTAGTCCATGAACTTTGTTATCGCAAGAAGACGGCACGGTGATAATATACACGACGTCATGCATACTGCTTACTGTTCCGGGATTCAGGAAGAGTTGGACGTGCCGGCGGACATGACGAATTGACAGTTGTAGTGTAGATATCTCTATTATTTTTCAAATAGCTATTAATCTAGTTTTTAAGCGACCGTACCCAAAAATCGAAATGTTTAATTCCATATTGAAACAGTGTACGCTTTCGTGTACAAAACAGATCACTGTACCATTGCAATTTAGGTAAGTCGACATTATCTTTAGGCACAATGATAGCACCTAGTAATTGTTCATAAATTATTCGTGGTGCATTAATATTTAATTATTTAATTTTTTTGTTTTCCCAGATGTTTGTCTTTTAACACGGCCTCTCTTAAAGACAACAAAGAATTGGAAAATAATAATAATGAGGGATGGCTGAAAAAGTTACTGGTTCGACGAATAGAACCAACTAAAGAACAACATTCTCGCATGTTATCTGACAAAGAAGTAATATATGAATTACAAACTCACAATGTACGTCCCGATTCGACTGATAATTATATGAAAAACTAGTAAGGCATAATTTAAATGTCCATTATAAAACTGTTTTTTTTTTATTTTTATGTATTATGCTTATCTAACAATAATTATGTCTTTTTTTATTATTATTCTAGTGAACAGGTGGTCAAATTGTGTCAAAAAATACCCAACTTAAAGTATGAATTGATTGGCTCTTGGTCTGTACGTGTAGGTGATCTAGACCAATATGTACATTTATGGAAACATCAAGGTGGTTATGCAGAAATTGATAAAACCAATAATATTCTATTACAAAATCAAGTAAATTTTT
Organism: Aphis gossypii; assembly: GCF_020184175.1. Taxonomy (NCBI): domain Eukaryota; kingdom Metazoa; phylum Arthropoda; class Insecta; order Hemiptera; family Aphididae; genus Aphis; species Aphis gossypii. The sequence continues at coordinate 25,700,266 of NC_065531.1, forward strand.
TCTTTTGAAATTTAATTTTGATTAATTTTTTTTCGAATATATTCATGGTAATATTAATTATTTAAGGAATATGCAAAATTACGCAATCAATGTGGTCAATTTTTGCGTTCAAGGCATCTACAGTACTTGTTAGCTTTCAGCTTTTGGCCTTCTATTGAATTAAAATCTGGTTCCAACATATATGAGATTCGTAGTTATAGTTTGAAACCAGGTACAATGATTGAGTGGGGTAATAATTGGGCACGAGCAATCAATCACCGGCGTTCAAACGATGAACCATTTGCCGGTTTCTTCTCTCAAGTTGGTCGTCTCTACAATGTTCATCATTTTTGGTGTTAGTATTTTTGTTATAAATAATTGATGAAATAAAATACATTCTTAAATTTCTTTTAGGTTATAAAAATTTAGAAGTGCGTACACAAACTAGAGAAGCTGCTTGGATGTCCCCTGGGTGGGATGAATGTGTTGCATACACAGTTCCACTAATTAAAGAAATGCAATCTAAAATATTACATCCTACACCATTTTCCCCTACTCAGTAATGTGTTTTTTTTTTTTTTTTAATATGTTATTCTGAAAATATTTTATTTTGATGTCCTTACTATATTTCTTTTCTATTCATGTTATTGGATCATAATTTTAATTCCAATAAAATAATTTTTATTTATTATATTTTTCTTCTTTTATCTATTTTAGACATTGTTCTCTTATTATAATATCAAAACAACATATTCATTGAATACATTAACCTAATAGTTTCTTCAATGACTTAATAACAATAAAATGATAAAATATAAATATTGTATCGTAATGATCAAGTTCAAAACTAAATAATTCATTATTTTAAAGCATACAATTATTTTGGTTTTTATTAATTACCTATAGAATACAATTGAACAATAATACAGTTATAACTTATAAGTAACAGCTTAATTCTTTTGAATAAAAAAAGCTAATTTCACCTGAGGATACAACCAAAAAATGTATGTAAGTTCTCAATCATCATAACCTATTTATTTTAGTGTATAATTTATACTATATTTAACTAGCTTTAGTTAGCCTTCAGGATCATGCTCAGAATTGTCTCTTTTGAACTTTTTTGTTCAAGGCAGTTTTGAAATTTGCCAGTAGACCACATATCATTAAAAATATGTCCTGTCCACACACTAAAATATCTTAGTCCGCAGTCCTGTTGTTACTTTGGCTACTAATTAGGAGTTTAATACTATTAATACTAATACCTTTATTTCCATAATTATAATGTTTAAATATTATATTGATATTTTACACTATATGACAATATTTCAGACTCATTGCATATTCGCCTACAAAAGCTGAGTTACATATTTTTTTCTGTTTTTATCTAAGAGGTTTTAGCTTATAAAATAAATTTAGCAGTATAATATTATACTACATAGTACATGAAATATTAGGATACTACTATACAATTTAGCTAATTAACAATGATTAATTTTTATTGGTATATAATATAATACATAAAAATGTACATAAATAATCATGTTATTATATTTATTTAATTTATTTTTATTTTTAAATATTCAATAAAAACAACTATGATATTCACAATAATATAGAAAATAAGGAAAAATCCATCTAGTACACAATAGTTAAAGATTATTCTTAATAATTGTATTCCAATTATTTATGTTTATAGAAGTTAAATGGAATTGTGTGGTAACTGCATGTCTGCATATTGGCAATACCATTGATGCATATTTATTATGAATAACAGTACTTATAAACCATATTTAATTTTGTATAATGTATAGATGTGAGTGCTCAATTTTGTTTTATCTCTGACCTAATGCAAAATATCAATTTTTCTTTCAACCGAACCAGTTCAGTAGGTCAGAAAAAACAAATGGAATACTATTATCATCTTAATTATAAATATTAAATAGATCATAGTCATTGATTTAGACTATAAAATTCAAATTCAACAATAATAATAAATATATTACACATAATTAGTATCATACATAAATAGTTCATTTTTTTACGTTATGACTTAAATTTTCAACATTTGAAATCAATATCAAAATTCAAATTTTTATTTTTTTTTACTTCATTGGTATAAAATTTGATAAACATAAGATATTAAGTTGCCTTGGTTTTTGGATATTTGTATTTAATTTTTTTAGATTAGCCGACTTTACAAATTGTAAGCTAATTAAATATGATCAAAATTGGTTAAAACAAAATCATAATTTATTTCAGTATTACATTTTGGAATTTTAATTTTTAATTACAAAATTACAACAATTAAATAATTATTTGGAAGATAAAAACTGTACAAAAAAATAAATAAACAACAATAATTGCCAATAAAGAGAAATAATAAAACTGTTATAGTAATTAAATTATCACAGTCATGAACTACTTAAATGCATAAATAAATAAAAACTACCTAATATTATTCTATGGTTATAACTTATAAGTCAAAAGTTAATCAGCAGAAATGGTAGTAAAGGTGTTTACTCTAGTATATCTAGAAAATTTCATATATAGTTTTCTGAACCAAATGTACTGAGAATCATGTGCTTGCATTGCTTTCTGAAACACAAACATGAAAAAATAAAAAACATACAGTTGTAAATAAAAAATAATTACTACTTACTGTAACACAATTTTGTTCTGTTGTTGAAATAGTACATTTAAAGTCTGAGGTGTTATTGAATAACACATCAATACATTTGACATATTTCCGTAAAGTGTTGACTGAATCCAGTGAATATAAATGGCAGTCTAAATTGTAAACATCTAATTAATGGTTTACTATTAATTATTAAATTATATTATTCTTACAACTTGGAAGTAATTTGTTGTAAACCAAATGGAATAATGCTAAGTATATTGATATATGATTTCGATGACCACTAACACCATAACTGTCAAATGTCAAAACAGTATCGATTTCTAATTGTTCTACATGCTCAGCAATCTTATCAGACAGTAAAATTGTGTCCCAGTCCACTCGTGGGTTGTCCGGAAGCAAAGTATTCCTGAAATCAATCACTTCAATAACAAAAATATCTGAGGATGGTTAGTACCAATAACACCAGTAATAATTTACTTGCACAACAGTATATTTCCCTCTTCAATGCCCAATATCTTGCAGCTATCGTACAGTTCAGCTTTGCGCTGTGATCCCTTACCTTCATAGTCACCTGAAATGTATTATTGACAATCTATTGAGAACTGATATTAGGTTTTATCGCCACCACCGCCTTATTAGTTATTACCAACGGACAGACACATCAAGAAAAGGTGTACATCTTTCATTTTTGACAGCTTCTGTATGACTGGACCAAAAAACATACATTCATCATCGGGATGTGCTGTGATCAATAACACCCTGTGCGGTGTGTTCTCTAACTCGAGCATCTTCTGCCTGCGAGACGCTCGCATACACGTCCAGACGTATCCAACGACGAGAACCGATGCTGTCATGAACATAGCCGAACTCAGGTCTATGACTTCGAAAATGTTTTGATGAAATATTTTGTACAACATTGTATTCTTAGACGGTTAATAGGATCGATATGTTGATGTTCAATAATACTTAATACTGTTTACTATAATTATTAAATACTATGCCGACTTTAAAGCAAGGGGGAATAGGTATGTACAAATAATTTCAAAGTCCCATGTTCGTTGATCAATAATGACAATTGACAATGAGCAGATTAGCAAAAGCAAAATTGAAAATATCAAATATTCAGAGAGTGACGTTCTAAAATTCTAAAAATCTAAGCATCTACGAGTTTAGTGGTCTACAATACTATAATCAGTAATCTAGTACGCTAACGCCATCAATAATATTATTATCTTATCATTGACATTTCTGTCAGTTTACGTTAAATAAATACGATTTATAAAAACGGAGTTGTACGGCCTGTTGGTCTAGGGGTATGATTCTCGCTTCGGGTGCGAGAGGTCCCGGGTTCAAATCCCGGACAGGCCCTTAAATTTTTTAGCTTTTATTGCGTTCACCCCGTTGAAAAACGAAGTGGAAAGTATGTTTTAATCCCCCTAAGTTAGGTAGATAACCATGGTCTTGTGTTATTTAAATCAGACTGACGTTTTGTGAGCTAAATTAATTGACGACACACTGTAGTTTTTATAATTTTTACATTTTAGTTATTAAAAATATTTTGTTAGATACCACTTAACCAACCATTAGAATATTAGTTTCTAACTTAAACGAAAATTCAAAACTCAAATTTCTCAACGCAACTAACTACTTGTAAATATAATTTCAAAACAATATATATAATAAAAGCGACATTTATAAAGTGATATACTGATATTATAAGAACATAAATAATAATATTTCTTCTATACATACTGTTTTACGAGTTATTTTCAAGTATTCGGTCAACCAATGAACGTGGCCTACTATAGTAAAAATTACAGTATAATATATTGCATTACTGCCTACCTACATTTTATATAAAAAAAAGAAATAGTCTATTTTATTTTAATTTATTAAAAATGAAATATTGTGTATGCGTTTTATTTATTAATAAATAAAAAAATGTGTAAAAAAACCTATACATTTTAAGAATGAAAAAAAAACTGTTAACTAAATTAATAAACTAATCTACTGTTCAGACTATTCTGTTCTATATACACTACAAACGAATCTAAACCATCTAAATTATTTTTATGCTGAAAATAAACTCTCACCACGACACCGCTCGCTTATGATCGTGTAGATTACCTTTAATTATTAGTCTTATCGTTGATTGGCATTAGGAAATACAAAGATAAAATATATTATATGGTATAAAATACCAAAGCGAATATTTTATCCATGATCAAAAATCGAAAATTGCTAATTATTCATGAATAGTTTAAATTGAAATAAAATATTTTCATAAATTGTATTATGTACAGAAAATGATCATGTAACTATTTGGTTCTCACTTTCCGGTAATGTAGGTACAAGGCTCAAAAGTGCCCTAGAGATTTACTCAAATAAAAAAAATAAATAAATAATAGGTAATACCTATAAGTATCTACCGTACCTAAAAAGTAAAAAGTAACTGGTCGGGGAGGACTGCTAAGTGCCTGCCCTCAAACTCTACCTCTTGTTAACAATCTTGTACCAAAATTACTTATTGTACTAATTGTATTGTATGGATTGCAAATAAAATGTTAAAAAAAAACTAATTGGTGAAAATTTCATGTTTCTACGGTTATTGTTATGGAATATAATAGAACGGTAACGGTATTTAAATATTTAATGGATCAACATTCAACATTGATGAAGAAGCCTGAACTACTGAAGTCATAACCGAGGAATACATCTGTGGTGAAATTCAGTAAACGGCAAAAAAAGAATATGGGTGATGAATGATGAATGACGATAATAGCGAAAAGGAACCCGATGACTGATGAGAAACCACCATCAACAAAATAGATGTTAAAAATAGTAAAAACATTTCTACGCAGAGGGATTGAGCAAATAAGAAATAGGAAATTATTACGAAATTGATTTTAATTTTTAATCAAAGAATTAATTAGGTACCTAGGTTATTAGGTAAAATATTTTGCCACTGTCTACTTTATTTTCAATTAAGCAAAAGTTTTCTATTAAATACCCATACATTATTTTATTATAATACATTATATTACAATTACATATAATAGCTGAAATATCAATAAATAATTTTTAAGTAAATAAGTATTTTTTTTTATTATTTTAATCATTCGCCTAAAAAGCCATATCCAAAATTTTTTCTTGGCGGAGTCAGATGTCCAAAACTTGTATATTGTAATTTTATTAAATTTAAGTTTTGATAGTTTTATGAATTAACGTTTCGCTAGTTAAATCAACAATATAGTAATATACAAAACATATTATTTTGAAATAATATAACGTACCTTTGGAAGTTTAGAAAAATAATTGAACATGACGTACTGTAACATTTTTGTTTTTTCGTTTATTATCCATCATGATGAATTTAGAAAAACGATTCTAGGCGTTTGTCACAAGTCTTACAGACGACGGTATGTCATAATAATATTTATGACTTACACAATTAATTTAATATTGTTGTTAATCGTCGCCGACCGGCATCGATAGCGATCGTTGTCCATCAGTAACAAACAGTCTATTATTATTATTAGGCACTATAAAAATATTTTAATATATTATTATGAGTTATAAAACAGTGATAATGTGAATACAATTAATAGTGAATTTAATTGGAGTTTAAATCATTTATGACTCAAAATATTTGTGTTGGTATTAAAAATAATTATTTTAAAAATTTGCAAAATATTGAAGAGATTTCGGGGAGGTGGTCCAGATTCCTAGGACCTCTCCTCAGATACGGTTTTGTTCGCCTCCTTGACTCATTCGATTAATGAACTCAAATGGTCTGATTTCAAAGTGAACCCAATAAGTGGCGACCACTGCATTATTATCTTTATTTATACATAGTTTTAATAATTACCCATTTATTGGTTTTATCTATAGTCATAAACATTAAAAATAAATTTATTAATTGTCAATGAAACAATAATATTAACTTATTTAAAATTTATGTTATTTTCTAACTACTTACCTATTTAAATTTTAAATGGGAGCTCACTGCCCACACGAACATGTTCAGTGATGAGAGATGAGGAGACCTATTTTAAAGATAAAATAAAAATAAAAATATGTTACTGAAGAATTCTTTTTAAAATAATGACTGATCGCATCCAGTACTTCAGTGTAACGAAAACAAGACATTAGACAATATTATACACATTGTAGGTATGTGCAGTGGCATAGCCAGGGTGGGGGCAATAAACGGCAAGAGAGCTCTAACAATAATACAAATTAAATTAATATAGCAAATGCTAATCGACAACTGCTTAGCCTTTAAAGATTCGCCAGACGTGTGACATAAAATCATAACAAGAATTGAATACTATCTGCGAACTGTTGAAAGAGTTTTGGAAAAATAAAGTAAAAATAAAAAAAATGAAAAATTCGCAAAAAGTTTTACGGGCCTGTCCGGGATTTGAACCCGGGACCTCTCGCACCCGAAGCGAAAATCATACCCCTAGACCAACAGGCCGTGTTATTGTAGTTGTTGAAACTTTCTCTTTTAGGTTAGACAAGAACAGAGTAGCATGAGTCCATTTTCTCATCAAACGTAACAGTGACCGCCACATCGCAGTGGCGTTCTCAGGAATTTTCAATGGGGGGAGCTCTGAAAATTTACTAAAATACGAAAGTGAGGGGGAGGCTCTGCATACCCCCCGTAATCATAATAATTAGTGTAATTAAATATTAATTATAACAATTATAAATAGCATTAAAATAAGCGAAATATTTTGAAAATTAAATAATGTAAAGAAAATGTCAATCTAAATAACTGGTGAAATTTTCAAGTGTCAACGAATTATACTTTTTGAATAATAACAAATATTTAAAATCGTTATAGTTACGCGATTTCCTTAAAATTTTAAATTCAAACGTTTATAAAATTTTTCCTATAATGATGTTTAGAGTTTTCACTATAGCTATTTGAAGGAAAACTTATGGAAAACTGAGTGTTGAATTTTTTAACCTTAATACTTAACCTTTCGTATACAACATTTTTTATGATTTTTCAACTACAAAATGACTTGCTAATTTTCGCGTTTTTGACATATAGGTATTTGTATTTTATAAAAATATGAACTATAAACGCTTATAAAATAATTGTGACTAACGATTTTTGATGTTTTGGAACTACAATAATAAATAGTCATAAGTAGCAAGGGTTTGTGGATTTGAAGGCAAAAGCCTTTATTTTAATAATTATAATGGAAAAATAATTTTTATACAAAAATCTGTTTCTTTTAATTTTTAAGACGATGGATGTATCTATTTTGTTTTTGTCTTTAATTCTTTTAAATGCCTTTTGTACTTGTAAATGCATTTTTTGTGTTTAATTTTCAGTAGATTTAATAATTTTATACATAGCTTACGTATTATCGGTACAAATGGACTTTATTCTTTGCAATATTTATCGATATCGCTGAAAACTCTATCCATTTTCGTCTTATCGAGTATTTGGTATGGCCTAAACCGTACTACCTATGTAAAGATTAAAGATATGTTCATAATGCGTAGATTCAAGATTTTTCGTCAATCTGCATTCGTTGAATTATTTTAATTTTAATATTTACTAGTTAGTACTTATATTTAATTTTGTGGTATATTTTTGTATTGCTTTTATACATAAATTAAATGCCTCTTTGTACATTTAAAATTTTTTTATTATTAATTATATTGCCTTCAAATCCGAACCCTAGTCATAAGGAACCTCGTATAAAATTTTCAAGTTTCTTTAGACACTCAAATTTTTTTATCGACACTTCAAAAAAAATTCTCAGAAAAATCGAAAATTTCAGTTGTCTATACTCTATAATTACATAAAAAAAAAGTCAAATATTTTGAAAATTTTACTGTATATAGATAACACTAATATAAAGATTTGGTGAACTTTTCAAGTATTTACAATGATTAGTTTTTGAGTTACAACCATATAAAAAAATCGATTAGGTCGAAAACTGGTTTTGCGTAAAAATTCCCGTTTTCATCACTTTTTTTTTGTTTTTCTTGATATTTTACTTAGGACCTCTATGCACCAAGGATATTCACTTTGCCATCAGAAACCACCCCCGAATAAGTTTGAAATTGAAGCATTATTTCTACAAGTTATGCTATACACAGACACAAAAAAACACACACACATTATCGTAAAATCAATACATTCATCACTATTCGTTCAGAATCTAAAAAAATATGGCAATGAACCGGGGGCCGGGGGCCCACCGTGAGTACGCCACTGACTGTATGGTTGAGAATGCCTCAACTAAACAGTTCGTGATCTCGTCTTGACCATAAAAAAAGCATAACCATTTTCCAGGTTTTAAGATTAAGAAATACCACCAATATGATATATATATTTTTATTTCGATTTTAGCTCGTCTAAAAAAATCTGATATTAATTAACGCATTAGTCACCAGTAACATTTAAATGGTTGAACAAATTAATAATATATAGTTGATATCCACATACCTAAAAAGGTTTCACTCATCACTAAGTTTGAGGACTTCTAGTGCTTAAAAATCTAAAAATTTGTATGCACTAAAAATGAAAAAATATGCTCAAAAAAAATATTTTATTTTATTATTTTGTTTTCTTATAATATTTATACAGAGAATCACTAAATTTCGACACACAACTTTTTAAACGAAAAGCCAATGTTGATTTTTCCTTTGGGATATTTAAAAATTAAAAAAAAAAATATTACTAAAAATTTTGAAATAAACGAAATTACTACGCGATGAAAATATTTCATGCAGTGCGCGCAATGATATAACGAGGTATAGCAATGATATTATAACGCGCCAAAACTGACCGACACGGGACAACTAAAGTTTACTTATCACTTTCTATCAGCATTTCGGTTTTATTGGTTTATCAGTCATGGGTCAGATAGTAAATTATTATCTAATCTACAATGAAAATATTATTTTTAAATGGAAAATTTACCATTTTGTTATTTTTTGTCTAAGATAATTAATTAAGATCTTATTTCGAAAATTGCCAAATATGTTTTTAATTTTTCTAATATACTCAAAGGTATGCATTTATATGCAATAATGACAAAACATGCTAAAGTATGCAAAATAAAATTTAAAATTTGATCTCCTAGTGTTATGAAACACAATTGTTGATCAGTAGAATTTTTCTATGATCTTTCAAAAGAAACATGAAAAAACTAGAATACCTCAATCTTAGTCATCACTAAAGACCGGATTTAGTTGCACTAAAGATATGTCAAAATTGCAATGAAAATAAAACTAATTGCATAATAAAATCATCTATTTGCTTCAAAAAAAGTACAAATTGCATTATAAAATGTATTCTTAAAATATTACAAAATGTATGAATGCATAATTACTATTTATATTCTTACAAACATGATAGACACTTACAAATTATAAAATAAAAAAGTTTTTGAAAGTATTTAATAATTAAAATATATTATTTTTCTGAATTAAAATTTATAATTAAGTACATTTCTAAATTGTGTTCCTTAAAATTATATCGTCGGTTACTTAAGATATATTTATACAAAGAAAATGATCTTTCAACATCCAAACTGGTTATTGGCGCATATTTAAAACAATTCAAATATGTAGACTATTTTAAAAACTATAATCGTAACGGGTAATAAACTATTATTATCGATATCATTAAGTCCATATCGACACGTATATCTATACTTTTATTACACCTTTTATACTTTTTAGATCAAATAATAATAATAATGAAATTCCACAATAATTTTATTATTTTTATATTATAAAATTAGTTAAGAAATATTGATTTGTACATTTAATAACGTAAAATATAGAAAATTGCATCATAAAATTAAATAGAAAGACTGCAATTAATACAAATCATGTCAGATTTGATTTATCTTAAATGCAAAAAAAGTTTTAATATCAATTGAATCCGATCTTTACTCATCAATCATATAGAAAATTATAATATATTATATTAAATTAGGTAGGTAGGTACATAATTATCATAAAAAAGTAATCTTTATTTATTATATTAAATATTACATTGATAATTGTGAAACATAATAATTAATTTAATATTGTATTAAATTCACATTTCTGGGGTCACATAAAAACACATTTGAAAGTCCATAATGTTTTTAGGAGTCATATACTCATGTATAACAAGAGCAACTACGCATAGATTATAATATCTAATGTGTGTCACTATGCTGTAGCTGTATCTTTCTTAAAATACAGTGAATTCCGCCAGTGGTGTATTTACGGGGATGAGGGAGATAAATCTCCCCTTTAATAAATAAATGTTTCATTATTTAATATGTTATATATATCCCAACAAAAACACTCACGCCAAACTCCGTGTAAAAAAACGCTCAGTATAAAAAAAATCCACCTCAAAAAGTTGTGATATCATTTTATAGCTATGTATTTAAACTATATAGGAATAGATATATTATTATAATTTATGTTAAAATTCATTGCTTATAAATTGAACTTAGCTGGTGACATTATTTAAAACTCATGAGAATTCATTTCGTATTGAGTATACATGTTATCTTTGAAAATGAGTGATACTAATTAAGTGTTATAATTTTAAAGTCACCAGCTAAGTTCAATTTATAAGCAATGAATTTTAACATAAATTATAATAATATATCTATTCCTATATAGTTTAAATACATAGCTATAAAATGATATCACAACTTTTTGAGGTGGATTTTTTTTATACTGAGCGTTTTTTTACACGGAGTTTGGCGTGAGTGTTTTTGTTGGGATATCACTAATTTTTTTTATGTTATTATTATTATTATTATTATTGTTGTTGTTGTAATCATTATTATTAAATATTATAATGTCATATATGTATTAGTATATATCAAACATTTAAGTTTTTAATTATTTTTTTCCTGAAAACACCGCCACCGCAAGCGCTGTGACAAAGCACACGCGTACGGTAAGTGTGTGTGTGAGCTCCTCAGTGGGTGGGGAACTTCATGCGGGCCGCAGGGAATATTATCGAATAACATTTTCTTTTTTTGCCATAAAAATTCATAATACATTTGGCTATAACTCCATTTATAATGTTCAGATCGGATTAAAAAGTGCAGCATGCACTTCTACGGAACATTTCCAATAAGATTGGTGCATTGTCAAACTAAATTATTGTACAAGAAATTAGGTATGCATTGTCAACTATTTTTTTTCGTGATTTCAGATACTTCCTGTAATTATACCCGGCAGTTGTCGCGCGTTGTGATTGCCGATGCGTTCATTTTAAGGCGTTTTTTTTTTATACTTAGCGCGACCCTGCCGGGTCGTTGGATTTAAAATAATATTATCATATATTTTTGTTATATAATATGTACCTAATAATATTTCTGGTCATAACTCATAAGCATATTTAATTAATATTAACGACAATGTACAATTAACGGTATAAAATGTTTGAATGTAGTGTTATACTTTTATCTGATATATATTCATTATTCATAGAGTAAAGAATATATAGGTAATAGGTATATATTATTAGCGCGTAGCTAGAAATCTCTAAGGGAGGGAGGGGGGTGTTATTTAAAATTATACACACAAAATTGATTACTTTACGTATATTTAAAATTTTCACATATGACATATATCATATAGGTATTGATTTAAGATAAATCATGCTTATGATGCATCTTTATCCTGATAAAACATATTAATTATACCACGGATGAGGGGGGGGGGTATCACTATACCTGTAACAACCTCCTTAGCTACGCGCCTGGATTATTATATGAATACATATATAGGTGTACCTACTATAAGTGGGCATCAGAGATTTTGTTACAAAATTGGTGATCCGTACAACTAAAACGGTTGGGAACCGCTGTTATATATTATATAGTTATAAGATTTATGTACCTACTTACTATGTTCAGATATTAGGTATGGTATAAATTTATAGTATATTCATGTATTTTGAGAGAAGGGAGAAAAACTATTTTTGTCATATCTTCCTCTTGAATAAATCCTAAAAACGTCACTGGATTCCACCTTATGTGAGCATCAGTTAATATGTATATTTAAATAATTTTGGTTTTTATGGGCAACCGCTTAATATGGGCAAACAATGCTGGTCCTAACGTGCCTAGTGCCCACATTAAGAGGAATCCACTGTATAATAATACAGGTACTTAGTAAATCATGCTAAATATATTTAAAAAAAAAAGTTTATTTAAACCCTAAATATGCATATTATTTATAATATTTATACACATGATGAATACAATATTTAAATATTATAAAAATTATTTGTAAAAAAATATATTTATACATAAAAAAAAAAAAAATTCAACAAATAATCATATTAATATAATTATTAACCTATTCAGACATAGGTATAACAAGGATATGCAGACAATAATTATCAACATATTATTAATAAATAATCATTTATGATTAATATACTTGAATATTAAAAAATTTCACAAATAAATAAAATAAAAAAAAACACATTATTTTGTGAAGTTATGTCATTATTTAGGATTTATGTTATGGAGTTTTCTTACTTGAACTAGTTAAACTATCAAACTTATTTTGTCGTGTAGCTCTTTTGATAACATTAATTTTACCATCATCGGTTTCACTATCTTCATTGGCTTTAATTTGAGCAAGTTTCTGAATATTACTTACACCACTTGAACGAGCAATTTCCTCATCATTTTCTTCTTCTTCACTTTCATTTTCCATAAGTCTTCTTTTAACTTTGCTACGACATCTAGCACTTCGTTTTGTTACTAACTGTAATGGTTCAATTTCATCTTCTGAGGATTCATCGGCAATACTTATGGGTGCTTTCTTTTTTGCTGTATTTAAACCTAAATACAAATAATATAAATTAAAAATAAATTAAAAATAAACGTTTTAGTTATAAATAATATTTACGTTTTCCTGGGGTTTTTTGTGAAAGCGGAATAGCAAAGTCTTCATCTTTTACAATTTTTTCAATCTTACTGGTTAATTCATTTAATATTTCTTTAGTGGCTGGTTTTGCCATTTTAGAATTTCCACTTATGAGTGTATTAAAGTTATTGTAGACTTTAGGGTTTTTAAGTTTGTCAGTATAATAAGATATATTGTCTGAAAGCTTATTTAGGCTTTTGTCGGTATATTTAATAAGCATCAAGCAATAAGATATATAATATTCTTGAGTTTTATTATTTGATTCTTTTAGTCTTATACATAATTTGTCAACTAAAGATTCAATTTGGCGCTCTTTGTTGATTAGTGGAAGTAAAAATCTAAAAATTAAAAGCATAATACTAGTATATTTGTGTATCTATACACACACACGTGTTTAACATAAGTTGTAAGTATATGCAGTGTGTGATTCCTTTTAAAGGTAACATTAAATTATTTTGTCCAGTGACATTAGATTGATATGCAGTTTTTCTGGAAAAGATAGAGAATGCCTAAATACATATTTTCTTGATGATTTTTATACTTTAAGATCTTTTCATGTGCGCATGCACAATGCAACTTGCATTTTTTTACCTTTTTTTTTTGTATGTTTAGGTTTTCAAACATTATTAAATCATTTGAATTTAATAAAAAAAAATACTTAAAATGGCATGACAATTCATATAATTTTAGAATGATTTTTGAAAAATTCAATAGTTTTGAAACTTAGCTGCGTTGTCATTTTAACAATTTTGGTTTTATAACTATGATAAAAAGGACCTAAATGATTCAAAAATATTCAATCTATCCAAATTTGATATTCAAATTACCTATTGCTGTTTAAAAAAATGCAGGTTGCATTGCCACTGCGCATATAGAAACATCTCAAAATGTAAAATTCATCAAGAAATGTGTATTTAAGCATTCCCTATCTCCCCCAAAAAAACCGCATATCAATCCAATGTCACTGGATAGAATAATTTAGTGTTACATTTAAAAGGAATCAAACTGTATATATATAAATTATAAATAAATATAATACTTCATGATTGACTGAAAATCATTTTCTGGGACCAAATCTTCAGGATTGGACAAGGTCGAAATAATATCGGATAAGACATTGTAAAGAGTGTTTCCTTTTTCTGCAATAACTCTAAAAAATTGTCTTGCTGTGTCTGAAAGACAAACAGTATTAATTAAATAAAACACTAATCAAACATCTAAAAGTATTATAAACATACAATAAATAGTTTCATCTTCATCAACAAGTAGTTTGGCAATACCAGCAATTTGTCCACGAACTTTAATCATTTCTTGACGTATAAGGTCTATAATAGTCATTAAAGTACTATAGCGAACTAAATTACGTTTATCATGTAACCTTAAACATGTTAAACATTTAAATATTGAAATATTTTTAAAAACATTTTAAGCTAAACATGGTTATTTTAATAGATTTTATTATTTAACTTTACCTTGCATAAAGTTTATCAGTACAAGGTTCCAACAAGTTTGGATGCCTGAAAACCAAACAGCCAAATCCAGATACGAGATCAACAACTATATCCAAGTTGTCTGAATTTTCAATCAGATTTAGAAACATCTATAAAGAATAAAACAGCGTTATGTTATGTTATTTTTATACTATATATAATTTATTTAAAAAAAAAAACCAAACCGGTAATTGTTTGAGGCAAAATGAATTAGAAATCAACATAAATTTGATTAAAGAAATAACACCATTTGCCTTCAAATCTGAATGATTTGAATTACATGCTTCTATTACAAAATTTCTGTAAAAAAAAAATTTATAATTAAAAAATATATACACTATATTATATACTAAGTGTAACAAACATATTTAATTCTTACCTAAATCTAGCCAAAATTCCATTTCCATATAAAAGCTCTTTATCACAAATTTGTCGAATATGATCATTTATACCCTCTATTTCAGCAGCTTCAGAATCATGTACATTCTATAAAAAAAATATATGTATAGAACAAAAGTAATGATACAAACATTTTTTCATACTTCATCTTCCTTAGCTTTGTCCATTTTTAATTTTTTAGTTTGGTATTTAACTCTAATTTTTCGAATTAACTCCTTTGCTACATAATTTTCTAAATGATCATGCTGCCTAATAAATAATAATAAATGTTTAAATAAAGAATATTATTTGGAAATTATATATTAATTATATCAAAAAAAATATTTTACTGTAATGCAATGTGACCAATTACAAAAATCAATTTTGCATACATAACAGCATTCAATTGACAGTAGTTATTTTCCTGCTGAGAAGGATCTAAAAAATAATTTATTTACCAAATTAATAATGATATTTAAAAAAATTATTTATGCTAAATGGGCTTAACTAGTAAATAATATTTTTTTGATGGGGTAAAAAATTACTTATAAACTACTCTAAATTTTAAATTATTTATTTACCATTTTTGTTTATCATAACAGAATACAATTTTCTAATCAATGTTCCACAAGTAATATCTGGTTTAATTGTCAACTATAACATAAAACAATTAGGTATAGTGATTTTTTTTTTTTTTACCATAGATGACATACAAAACATACTTTATAAATTATGTTAATAGCATTTGAAGCAACATCATTGAATATTTGAACATCACTTTGATTGAAACATTTATCTACTACATTCAATACTTTTTGAACTAATTCGTGATTTTCACTAAATCTAGTCATATGACATACATTCAAAATTTAATATTTTTATTACAATAAAATTATCATTTTAATTACCTTTTAAAATCTTGTAGAGTAATTGATTCTAATATTTGACAAGAATAAATAAATAATTGATAATTGTCACATAATCCATATTGAAGAAGACTTTCTAAGTTCCCCATTGCAATAGATGGCTGTGCGCTGAAATAAAACAGTGAAAAATGTTATAAAATGTAAAATACAATAACAACGTAAAAAAATTGAATAGTTTAAAAACCAAATGATTTGCATTGCACGCATCTATAGCTATTGTATCTCACTCAACACAACCTACCAGCAGTCGAAACAAATTTAAAAATCTCTTTTAGATGATAAGTAGTTTGTTTACCACAAAGTATGGGTTCAAGGTTAATAACTTACTGAAATCAGATGAACCATTTTGAGACACCCTACACTATCCAATTACGCTAAATATACTTTAATTTGACAAATATAAAGTCTTAGCCCACATCACATTCTATTGAAGTAAATTAAAATATAAAATGTAAATATTTTTTTATATTCTTTCAAAATATAATAAACATAAAACGTTATCAAATGAAACTAAAACAATTTTAAACTAAAAGGTTAAAAAAATGTAACTATAAATGTAACATATTAATAGTACCTGGCAATAAAGGATAAAATAAGAGCAGCAACCACTTGATTTTCTTCAGAGATATCTTTAGATTTAGTGAACCATGCCCATAACACCATAATACATTCATCATCTAGTGTTTTGTTTTTTATCCATTCATTTAGTAAAACTTTAAATGCTCTTCTATTAATGACATTTAAAGTTTTTATTAAATTTAAAAGTCTGATCATAATCTAAAAATAAATAATTATAGTAAATCATTATGAAAAATGTAAAATCAATATTATATTTTTCATTACAATTTCAGGTCGTGAAGTAGAAGATTCCTTGTCTTCTTCAATATTCAAATATACTGTTTTATAAGAATTCATCATAGCTTCTTTAATATTAGAATCAGATGAAAATATCAATATTAGCATAGCATCAATTCCATCCTGAGTATGAGGTACACCAAATTTATATGCGGTTGTAAAAAAATCAATAGCTTCTAATGACTCTGATGAAGTATTACCAAACATCAATTGACTTATAGTATTTAATGCTTTTTTAATAGTAAGTAAGTAATCGGCACAATCCTAAAATTAAATATATTAACTTAGAATTCAATTTCTCATAATAAAGTAATACAATATATTGAAAATATAGAAATATTTATTTAGTTAAATCCTAATGTTAGTATCGAATAATATTTCATAATTAAATTATAAAATCATTAATTATAAAAATATTCTTCCATATCAATAAACAATAACTTAAATACTACCAATTTTTTGTTATTTTATTTTTAAATTTTGAAATAATGGCACATAAAAATATACATGAATCCTAAGAAAGCAGTCAACTTATTATTTTCCGATGTTCAGTTAAAAACTCGCATAATCCATTATCTAATGAATTAATTATAAATACATCCATTAAATTTAATATATTAACTCTTTCAAGATTTTTAAAAAAAATATAGATGTATAACAATTAAATAGCAGTAATCTGTAGCTTATATTAATTATGTGTGGATTTTAAGCATTAAATGTTTTTTTTTTAGATTCTGAACGAAGTGATGAATGTATTGATTTTACAATGATGTATTTTTTTTTTTTTTTTTTTTTGTTTTTTTTTGTCTGTGTACAGCATAACTAGTCGAAATAATGCTCTAATTTCAAACTATGGGGGTGGTTTACGATATAAAAGTGAATATCCTTGGTGCATTATAAAGGTAAAAAGTTAACATTTTTCAACAGTTTTCAAAAAATCGAGAAAAACAAAAAAAAAATGACGGAAAACGGCAATTTTTACGCAAAACCAGTTTTCGACCAAATCGATTTTTTTTTGTGGTTGTAATTCAAAAACTAATCACTGAAAATACTTGAAATTTTCACCAAATGTTAATGTTAGTAGTATCTGTGTATAGTTAAATTTTCAAAAAATTTTGACTTTTTTTGAGTTATTTATAGACCACTGAAATTTTCGATTTTTTTTAAAGTGTCGATAAAAAGTTGTTGGATGACCAAAAAGTTTTGAAAATTTAATACAAGGTTCCTTATGAGTTGTTTTTATTGTACCTAAAAAAAATTAAAAATTGTTCGTCACAATTTTTTTTTTTATAAGCGTTTATAGTTCAAATTTTTACGAAATCTGTCGAAAACGCGAAAATTTGCAAGTAATTTTGAAGTTGAAAAATCATAAAATTTTTTGTGTTCATAACTAAGGATTAAAATTCTTTTAAAAGCACATACTAATTTTTCCCAAAAAAAAAAAACATTTTTAGAAATATTATTTTTATGTAATTTTAAGCCATAAACCAAAATTTTTGAAAAATCTAATTTCTTATCTTTGTTCTTTTTAATTTAATTTTTTTAAAAGGATAGCATATTACATTATTAATTTCAGATCCCAGAGCAGAATTTTTTTTTAAAGCATTTCAATATAAAAAAAAATCAGTTTTGAACAAGTAGTTATAAATTGTAAATTTAACTATTTTACTAATTTTTTTTTAGTAAACATTAGTATGAATATTTATGAATATGTTAATACTTTTCAAATTAGTCTGACATTTAAAAGAATCGCCTTGTACATAAAATTATATTTTATAAAATTAAAAATATTTCATTTATAGAAAATATACTAAATTTCTAATGTTTTATTAGTATGCCAGATATGGTTTTAACACACTAAAGTGTGTATTAATTAAGAGGACGCTATGGCTACAGTCATAACTAAGAAACAAAATGTTCACCACATGATATAAAGAAGAACTTTAGATGTGATATATCGTTTTTATTTTTTCAATATCAGAACTAAATTAATCACAGCTAAAGTTCTCTTTCATATTTGGTGAAAATTTCGTTTCTTAGTTATGACTGTAGCCTTTTTTGTTATTTCCTGTGCAAAACATTTTTGCAATGATTTATATTTATAAGACAGATACAACACATACGGGAATAGGGTCTTCTTAATCAATTTACAAAAATAAATATATTGGATAGATACCTCAAGGTATGTAATTTTAGAATCTGTTGAGATAATAAGAAAATGTAATTCTTCTGCATTCATTTGTTGCAAATTTTCGTTGTTACTTAATTCCATTGATATCATTGTATTATCGTAATACCAAATATTTTTTAATGCCAAATAATACTTTTTTGACAAATTATTTTCATCTTCCAATCTGAAATTAAATATTTTTAGAATACTTAATTTAACAACATTAAAAAAGTATGAAAATGAGTATTGCTCTGCTGTACATTAGGCGTTGAGTGGGTTACTATAATGGGTGTGTTAAATTTTAATTCAGTGATTTAACATTGTACACGAAAAACAATTATGAACAAGATATATCTGTTAGCCTTTATTACTAAGTATATTTCAAGATCCATGTTTAACTGTTTTTATACAATAGCAATAACATTAATTTATTTTACTATAACTATTACAATAGGTATTGTTTTTCTCAATTATTTTGAAAACTACTGTGCATTTTTAATTTTAGCCCTTTAAAGTAAAAACAATATCTAATTTACTATTCAAAACCACTTCTTAAGTTAAAAATCAAAGCATTCTATTGACAACTTATCGTGTATACAGATTCACAAAAAAAAATAAAAACATATATTATTATAAAATTAATACATACCCCACTAGGCTCAGACTCTAAAATAATAACTATTATTTTAATTTATTTATTTAAAATATTTAGAAATTAAAGGACGAAAAAAATGATTTAAGGTTTTTAATTGTGTTCGTCATCAAATTTTGGGATTGAAAATTTACTTGAACCATGAACTATGAAAAGTGGTTTATAGTAGAATTTTTTAATTATCATAAAATTGAATTCTTCAACAAATACTAAATTTTAGATTTTCTAGACATAATTTAATTTTCAAAATATTTTAGCTCATTCTAAAGTGTTAAAATAAATTCAAAATCATTTCAAACCAATAAACCAAATGAATGTATCTAAAAGAATATATTCTTGTTCTCAGTGATAAGTTTAAGACATGTGAAAAATATAGTTCTTACCACATAATATTCTAATAATATAAGATCCCACATAATGTTGTAGTAAAAAGTTTAGAAAATCTACAGTTTTTTAGCTAAGATATGAAAAAGAATATTGATGTTGACTGTTTTGTTATAATTTAAAAACATTATTTGTGGAAATTTAAAACAATTATTTACCTATATTATTAATTTTACTTTGGTTGTCATATAATATGCGGTCTACTGACAAATGCGTTTTACTGGCCGATGTAGGATGCAGTCTACCTGCGACCGGCCTGTTTTTACACAGGCCTGAGTTTACCTTTATTAGACAGAGCTTAATATTTTTCTTCGGTCAACACTATCTTTATGGTCTTATACTTTTTGACTTTTGATAACAATATTTTAACATTTTGTAAAAGTATGGGCTCAACCTCAACGTTTAGTAGGTCACTTATTGCATGACACTACAATTTATACGCAGTCATTTGTTCAATATGTTAGCAAAAGATTTTTATTTAATTATAAGTAGCGACAAATGAACAAATTTAACATAATACATATGATACAATGATACATATGCAGGTATCTCATAGAAACATGACAACAATGAATAAATAAATAGAATTTATTTAATGCATTTTTAAGAGATATGGAAATTTTTATAATTTAAATTGTTGCTATACCAAGTATGACCACATATTATATGCCAGCTTTTACTTTTAAAAATATACATAATATGTTATATAAATGAATTCAAATTTAACACATCTACAATATGTCATATTACAGAACCTACTTGATACCTAATATACAACAGAGCTGTACCCACTTGACTAATTTTTTTTTTTTTTTTTTTATCATAGAAATAATATAATTCATTTATGCAATAACAGGTATATTAAGTTATGAGGATACTGTGGTATTCATCAAGTGTTTGTAAAA